>NW_006917102.1:536876-610369 GCF_000516985.1 Pestalotiopsis fici W106-1
GAGAGAGAGAGAGAGAGTATGTCCTTCTCATCTGCCTACCAATGACGAACCTCGTGCCCATTATCTTCACCAGCATGAATTAGTCTGAATCATGTTCAAGGAATATCATCAGATCACGAGAGGAAATTTTCATAGTACCAAACGCTGCCCACGCCCACCTCTCCTTATGAAGGCGCCACGATAGGATATAGGCTTTGAGCAAGGATGTCACTGAAAACGTATGGCGACTGAATTGGTTTTAGGTTTGTTTTTCTTTCTCCGATCTTTTATAGAACACTGTTCATTATCTCTCTCCCTCTCTCTCGAGATCTAAACCTTCCAGTGAAGAGAAGACCAAAGGTACACCGCGAATGAAAACCACAAGCCAGTTTTGTTTTGCATCACCGGTGGGTAGATAATTAGATATTCGGTCTTTAAAGCTCAAGTTTACCCTGTCTTTATATTTCTACTTTTGTCTCCTGATTTCTTTCCTTTTTCCTTAATTCACATATTAGCTTTTGACTTCGAAGAGGACGAAAGATTTCGTGATAATGTTGATTGAATAAAATTAAATCGATTAAACCATTGTATAAATCATCATTAAACCTTCCATCAAGATTTCGGTTCAACAAGCGCCAAACTACCTCCCTAAACAACAAATCCATCAGGATGCATCCAAAAAGCTCTGTCACTCGTCCAGTTTTGCTCGTCGCCATATCAGTTCTGCCTATCGTCCAAGGCGCCATATCCATCGGCGAACAAAAGAGAGAAGGTAGCCTCAACTACATCGTCGCCTGGCATGAGGGACTAACCCCATGTGTCGGTGATACTCCCATCATTTCGGGGGGTTAGCGATGCCTGTGGTCACGACTTCATTCTTGATGGAATCACCTACTTTCTCGAAGGCTGTGACCCACAGAACGGGCTGAATAAGAATCCGAAGATTGTCAGACGGCGCATCGACAAGTTCGTGTATGGGAATTGCAGACCAGTGAATGCGAAGCTCATTATGTGCGTGGGTGCTCCACATGATGTTTGGAAGCACTACATCTGTGGATAGGGAACTGCGTCAATGAATGGTCGTCTTGGGATACTCGATGAAGGATTAAGTTCGTTTTCTTGGGGCATTTCGGCGCAGACATTTGTGACTAGAGCAAGTCAGGAGAAATTCTGATCCATCACGATTGAAGTACTTCGAAGGATGATTTCGAGATTACGAGTGATTTTGAGCGATGGCCTTCATCAGCTGTTTGAAAGAATATTTATAGTTTATGTGTCTGAGCGAGATCTGTTATTCACGTGGCTCATTTTGGTCCTTGCAATTATTGCTCGAGCTCATGGAACAGAGGATATGTGAACTAGAAGGCTTCTCGGAGAAGCTTGAGTTGATTCTTTCGAGCCACTCAAGAAACCCGAACCGGTTAACTGTGATGTATATTATACAAGTCCAAACGATAACCCAATACAATATTCGCTGTCATGGCTTAGTTCAAAAGTCCAAATCGGCGCTATTGATTTGATGGTAACCCTTACAATCATCCTCTGGAACAGATGGAGATTTCCGTAGGGAGTGAAATGCCCCGACAATGAATGTAAACACTATCATACACGTGATTGAAAAGCGGAAAAACCCTATGAATTTCAGATTTTCGCTTGTATTGAAAGGCTCCCCACGCATGGATCCAATGGCCGTCGCATGGCTCATACTCCCTTCAACACAGCTCGAATCGCCCCATTTAGCATCCGCTGCCATTTCCCACAGCCGTGTGGGGTTAATATACGATTTGGCCGTGTAAAATAAGCGACAATCGGCTGCCTCATATACGAACTCTAGAGGGACGAGCTTATCATCTACTCGTCCCATATTATCAAGTGAGTTGACTGCTCCATTGGCGTGCCCATCTCCACTGAACCGCGCGGAACGGAGGCGTATCTGAGAAGCATTCAGCAGGCTTCCAACGGGCGTCGTCTGCAGGAGCCTTCGTTCCCCGTCCTTACCGTGTAAGACTGAGGTGATGCGCAGAGTTGTTTGCATGTGTTTAATGATAGAGTCAAACGTTAATAGCTGCGCGCCTTTGGTCCCGCCTACGCCTTGCATTGGCTCCTTCCGAGGCCGGCCGCCAATAGCTATTGTCTGAACGTGGCCCTGCTCTCTCATAAGCTGCGAAAATATAGCGCAAGCAGATTGGCAGATTCCATCATGTAGTATAACCATGTTCTCAGGTAGAAATGGTTGAGTGGGTGATGCGAGCAGGGCGAAATTGTAGCCGGTAATATTGACATATGGCGCTAATGTGTGTCCTCCCAAATGATTCGAGAAGTTGTATCGTCTGATGGCGGTGAAAGCATCACCGTCTTCTCTGTATGGTCCGTAATATGTAGTGAAATTTGCGAATGGCATCCCTTCAATGTTCAGAAGATTTTGGAAGTTCGCGGTGCTCCTTGCCACTTCACTAAACAACCCGTCGTTCATCACCATGGCTGTATCGCTTTCGATTAGATCCGCTACTGACTTGCTGTACATATAAAAAGCATCATGAGCCCGAAACCTAGATGCCCCAAACGGTTCCACACTTGGGAATAGTTGCTTGAAGAACTCAAATGCCATGTCAATGGTTCCGCCGCTATTGCCGCGAAGATCGATAATAAGCTTTTTCAATCCTTTCTGTTTCGATTGCATTATGAAATCCTGGAGAACTGCTTGGGCTTCGAGGAATCCCGCGACCGTTTCATCCGTGTCTTGTCTGGGTTCCGCAATCGGTTTGAAATTTGGAAGAGCGAGGACAGCAACGTCATAATGTCGACGAGATTCGAGTTGATAACCTTGGACTGAGAGCCCACTTTGAGTAATAACGGGTTCTGGATATTCTTCGGGCAGCATGTAAGTGTCTGAACGTAAGAAGATGGGTTCGATCGATTCTGCCGACGTCTGAGTCGGGGAATTGGCTTCAACCTCATTCGTGTCTCCCTGACAAAATTTTGCAAAGAAGGAGGAGCCGTCATTGATGTTGGAGAAGTTGTAAAACTCGCGAATCATGGCAATGTTCTCATTCACTACCCTCGAGCCGTTCATGAATCCAAACGTTGTGACTGGTCCATCGTACAGACCTTGCGTGAGGTGAAACTGTCCACCACTATCCATCCCCACCACCTCAGCAGCAGGGTTGGGGAAAAAGCTGTTATACTGCGCATCTTCGTCGTGGTAGGTACCGTGAGTCCATAAGCTTTGCAGATATTCGGTAGCATTTTTGCCATTGATAGTCTCAACGCATGATGGCACAAAATTGCCTGAGGCGCTTGCAAGATGTAGGTCTGAGAGTAGATATAGCCGAGGCAAATCCAGGCCATCTTCTGAAATTGAGACGAGCTTCGTCTCAGGCCGGACAAATAAGAAAACTTCGAGCATATCTGGGAAGATCCGCAGATGAGAGTCTTTGGCACGCCGGAATAAGGAGTGTAGGGCAAGCTGTACTTCGAAGTCGCTATGGTATGCCCGGTCTTTAATCGATTGCGCAGTGTAATCGAGCTCGGCTAGTAGATTGAGAGGCTTGTTGTGAATAGCACTTTCGATATTGATGTAGTGACCAGTATTTAGGCAGTTGAGTGTAGATTGAAATTCCAAGAAATGTTTCGGCTCTTCAATTTGTTTGATGTCACCTTCTATGTCGACCGGCACTGACATGAGACATTCGAATGCAAGTTGAGCTGGGACTTGAGCTCGGCGGGTTCGCGTGAAAGCTGCAGTGGCTTGTGCCGCCCATGATGATGAGACCTCCGCGCACGGTGTATTCCATGCCTGGGCAGCCGCATTAAAAATTGACAGGATGAGGAATGAGTGCATGATGTTTGTCAGCTTGTGTTTTTGGAATGAAATTTAAGGACATAGTACACTTGGGCGAAGAGGAGCGAAAGCCAGAATTATATACCGCTCGTGCACTGGATAACAAGAAGGACCCACTTGCGAAAGTAAACTAGCTAATTCGGGAATCCAGTATAAAAATGAGATATTGGGATTTCGCGCGGCATCTCGCATTTGATCGTGTCCGAGAAATTTGTCACAAGAAGTTTGTATAGAGACTCAGACCTGCAGGGAATAGAGAAGTTTATTCATTTGCCTGCTTTTTATATGTAACGACTCTCCCCATGTAGAGAAAACACACGAACAAACAGAAAGATGTCGTATATATGATAAAAGAGCGAGTGAAGTTAAGCGTATTCCATGGGGTAAGGTCAGATCTTAGCCATACTAGGATGATCAAGACACTCATTGGTCATAATGATCAAGAAGTGACAGGACTATTTAATCCTTGGAAACCTCCTCGCGCGGCCAGTACGATCGCAAGTCAGCAGCGTCGACATCGTTGTCAGGAGCCGCCTTTCGAGGCCAGTAAGATCTCAGGTTGGCAGCATCGACATCATTGTCGGGAGCTGCGTCTCGGGGCCAGTAAGAACGAAGGTCGGCGGCATCGACATCATTGTCAGGAGCTGCTTTACGAGGCCAGTATGATCTCAGGTTGGCACCATCGACGTCGTTGTCGGGTGATGGTTCCTGTCGGTCAGGTCAGTCCAATGTCAGAATAGAGTGAGAGTCTCATCGTTTTTCATACCCGTGCCTGGATCCCGCCAACAGTCTGTACAGTTGGTGCAGCCAAAATAGGTTGGGCGACGGTAAGAAGGATCAGGATTTTGCAAAGGGAAGCCATGTTGATGATTGAGAAACACAGAATAAGATGGGCTTGAGTTGAGATGGAGACTTGAGATGGAGACTTGCGATGGAGACTTGAGATGGAGACTTGAGATGGAGACTTGCGATGGAGACTTGCGATGGAGACTTGAGATTGGATTCCTGCTTTTCAGAGACCATCTCGAGTGACGAAAGGTGGAATATATACATATACCACTTCGGGAAGAGCATAGTTAGTTACTAGAAATATTGTAGATGAGAAATACACCGAAATACGAGCCGATGTGTCAGGGGTTCGATTCGGTCCGTAGTGGTCGCTAAGCATGTCCACCCCGGAGGCGCTACGAACTGGATGTATGTGCATCACCATATCCTCGTCTATCACATTCTCGCATGTCCCGAGAGCCCTCCTAGCGAGTACCAACATCTCGAAAAAGGGGCAAGTATCCGAAGCAAAGAGATTCACTTGAGTCTGGTCATTCTCTATCTATACGGCATAATCCCACGCTGAGATCCGCGGTTTCCTTTCCTAGCACAACGTCCACGCCGGACTTCATTTGTCTACAGGATACAGTTAAAGCCAGTATTCCTCGGCCCGTCAAGATTGGTAGATCTTGGCGTGCACACAGTAGCGTAAGCGCTCACCAGATTGACGAGCGCAGTACTCAGTACAAGATTCGCGCCTTGCTACCTTGTAAATCCCAAAATAGAGCAACCGTTCGTTAAAAGCCTCTTTGGTAGGTTTCCGTAATGGATAAGCGAGGCACGCCAGTTCTTGCTTAAGAGGGTTGACTGAGTCCGTTGGTACAGAATCGCCTACGATAGATAGCATAACGAATGCATTCTGACCACAGGTGAAGCAAGCATCGCTGGGCACATGTGCAAACATTCAGAACGTATACCGAGGCCGCATTTTCCAACCACGCCCATGGCCGCTGGGCTGTGAAAAAACCATTCGCATTTTGAACATGATTTTCCTCGACGTGGTTAGGTACGTACTGTGACGTAGAGTCCAACATTATCCCATTATTATCGAGGTTGGTCATCAATTGGCGTGCAGATGATTTTTCTGTTCAGGCGCTACTAGTGTGCTTATTTGCGGAGCCCCTCCTTCTCAAGAACTATCAGATCGAGAATCTCACTAGATGAGGAAACCTTTGTCTTGGTACTGCCAGCATGTTTGGCGACCATAGCGCTAAATATGTACCAATTATCCAAGAATGCCCGTCAAATTATGATTCGCCTTGTGCTCCAGTGTCCATCCCACCATAGCGTTCCAGTCTTTGCACTGGTGCTCAACACCCCAGCCATCAGTATCAGTACGCTTCTCTCCAAGAGGGGGTTCTCTCGAATGCTCGAGGGTCATATCGCCAGAACACATGAGGGATTGCCGGATATAATCGAAACAATGGTTGACGTGATCAGGGAACGGGGTGGGATCATGAGTATCCTTGTCCGTGCCGTGATAAAATCGGTGGGGATCGGTGTTGTTGGCAACTGCTACCATCTCGTAGAATAAAATCCGGATCATTCCCTATATTTGAAACAAATGAGCCATGGTAAATTGTACAATGTGTCACGCGAGAGTGTATACATACTAGGCAGTGAAGTTGGTGAAACACAGTCACGGAGTAGCGATCTATTCCTTTGTCAGTCGGAATACCGGGCTGGAGACCATATCGATCAGCAGCTTCAGGAACAAGGACGTAGCCATGACCTTCTGCCGAGTGGTTCAGCAAAAAGACTTTCGAGAACGAAGATAAGGACGTGAACTCATACCGGGAATCAAGCTGTCCCAGGCTGCATTACTATCCTTCTCTGGCGGTCTTGCAAACAGCTCTTGAAGATCAAATTTAACACCGTGGGTCTCGACTAGAAACCTGTCAGTTAGCATGTGCCCTGAAAGTCCCATGGAAACTTGAACTCGCTATGTGACCCACAAGTTGGAATAAATGACTCCTTTTTCCCCGTGTTAGTCTTGACCAGATATGTTGCCCCAAGTACAGTGGCTGGTAGAACGACAATGATCAAAAGGCAGAGTAACCAAAATCTGCGTCGCTGGTTTTGCGACTCTGGTAGCCTCCCAAACTCTTTCGTAGTTCGAGGGAGTTGATCATCGGAATCACTAGCTACCACCGGCCGATAGAATGGTTTCGGCCACAAGAACGAGCGAGACGTTGCTCCTCGAATGAAGTTTGCAATCATGTTCATCATAGAGGAAAAAGAGCTGAAAATGGTTTCTCTTGAACGACACAAAACTTTCAGCAGAGTAGCAAAGTTTGGTGCTGTGGGTAGTGAAGGTTGTTCGAAATAAGTCTCTTGAAGTGTGTGTGGCAAAGACCATAGGTATTGAGGACTCCCAAGTGTGTTGCCATATGTTGAGAAAATTATTATTCATTCACCTAAATCTACTGTCCCTCTTTTTGAGCTTCAGGGCTCCACTTGTGGATGACATGATACCATAATTGCATCCATGGATATCATGCTCCTTCGCTTATGCAGTACCATTTGACTCTAACCAACATTTGCGCAGAAGTGCCATCCTGTACGTTATACTACCCGTTGGCGAGGACTCTTACGCTTCTGAAAAGGGGCCTGGAATCTTTGATGCAAGGTTCACGTCGTGAATCAATCCCCGGAAGTAGAAGCTGAGGTATCCTATTGGTCACAACTGCGCTTGCGGCGCAGAAGTTCACAATGCACTCTTCGGACCTGTCATGTAACGGTGGCAACTAGCGTCACTTGATGTTGGGCTTTGCCATGAATTCAAGAGGAACAGGGATACCATGGAGGGTCTTACTCGAATGCACTAGGACTCCTAAAAGATTGTCATGACATGTGTCTCTACATGATGAGCGAGATGTATCCACTGACAGAAAATTTGAAAGCACACTTCATCCAATAGCATAACGTGATCATCGGATGCAAGGATATGCTGAAAATACATACCTTCTGGTGGAGTCCTCATCATCACGTTATTTCTTGCCTATATTCAACGAGGTTCCTTATTCTAGCACACTCATCTTGGTCTGGGGACTTTCATCGTTCTATCATTTTCACGCATCATGGCGCTCAACATGGCTGAAAAGGACCAAGAGAAAGATCAGTTGCTTGATTCCTCTCTCCCATCGGATCGGGCGAGATGGAATCGTGCACAATCAAATCAATGGTCGAGTACTGCTCAAATGTGTCACATTGTATGCTTGTACATCACAAACATTCTGTTCTTGACTGGGATTGTCGTGCTGTGCATTAGCAAAGACAATTGTCGTGATCCAAGTCTTCAAACATATTGTGAGTCATGTTCTGCGATAGGAGAGCGGAAATTGTTACTGACGGTATGTTGAGCCCCTGCAATTGAGGCTGTTGAATATGAAGAAGTTGTCTTCCATGATCTGCCGGGAGAGTGGTCTCCATATTTTGGAAAACCAACCGATGAGAAGGATAAGCTTTGGGATGAACTATACGCTGGTCAGTCGAGCTTTATCCATCTAATCACCATGACACTGATGTGTGACTCAGGGACTGGATTCTTGTTATATACGCCAAAAGAAACGAAAAAGATGCCGAATCAGACTGTGGCACTTTCCGGTCCTGACGGTGACAGTGGTATCTACAACCTCGAGGTGTTTCATGCGCTTCACTGCCTGGTAGCCAGCCCTTCCTTCGTCTTCGAAACGTGTTGTGAGGCTAACTCTCAAAGAATGCCATGAGGAAGTCTTTATTCCCAGAACGCTTTCCCGACTATAACATTTGGCGTCCAAACGGCACGCGAGACGACTTTTGGGAGATCCATCACAGTGCGTGATTCTTCGCTCTTCTTACTCATACAGAGAACATGGGCTTCTGGCTAAACTGAACAGGTCACTGTATTGATCGTCTGAGACAAAACATTCAGTGCGCAGGGAATATAGGCGCGAATTACTACTACTGGAACGGTGACATTGAAGACAAAAGATGGATGATGGACTTGCGTTCTACACAGACATGCCGTAAATTTGAGAGTTTACAGGAATGGGCAAGGTCTCGAGATTACGTGGGGTGGAATGTAAGAGAAAGGAGTCACTTCACCAATAGTGGTTAAAGTGACATCTTCGTTTTCTGAACTGAAGCTTGGGTGGTCGAAAACCCCGTTACAACATTTGGACCGTAGACACCTGCACAAAGGAACAATGATCTCTCCTTATCACAAGCCACTTCCGCGGCCTTTTCCCTCTCAATGACAAAACTCCTCCGGTATCAAAATAAATAAGTTCTGGCACTTGCTATCGACCCTAGCTCTGTTGATCAGATTTCTTCCTTGTGAAAGTCATTGTATCTTTGGTGGCGCAACGGGGAGAATGCATTCCTCTTCTGCCGAGTCGCAGTCGCATATCATGTGAGCACTCTCGCCGTGTTCGGCACTTGTTACACGTTATATTCGCGCCAAGATAAAAAGGATTCGGACCTTGTACGATGTTCCAGCGTGGCTGGGTTCACGCGGGGAAGACCCGTCGGATCTCGTATTTCGTATTCCACTCAATTATAGAAACTTTATTGTCATGCCCGCTCGGCCTACCAATCTTGACGGGCCGAGTCGGCCTACATGCGCCGGGCAAGGTTACATCGGGAATGCCAAGGACTCTGGCCAATTGTCAGCGCATCAAATAAATCTCTCGCTGCCACAGTATCTGTCAATCACAGGGGTTGACTCTTGGCGACATTTGACCAACACTGAGATGGCAAGAAAAACCATCCGGGCATTTCCGGACATTCCTCCTTCTGTGCCTATGCGACTAGACCCGGTTTAGGAGTTCATCCGGCCTACTACAGCCTACAACATATCGCCCTGTGAAAGATGGCCAAAGATGCTTGCAGGACCATCGGACCGATGGTAATCCAGGTTTGTGGGCACGTAAGCTGAGCAATCGTATTGGCATCTACTTGTACAACAATCTAGAGTTGGCACCATTGAGGGACAACGGCTGTTGATGCCATAACATTGTCTTCAGAAATCTCTATAATGCGAGAAATTTTAGACGCAGAGGAGAGAAGTGGTGATGGCGATATTGCTGAAGGAGAGTCCTTTCTGCCTCAATCACATGCACGAAAACGCCAAGGTTTATCACTACACCGTGGATGGATGGTCTTGATCGTAACACTGAATCTCGTTGCCCTTCTCTCCATTTACCTGTTATCGAACTCAAAGAAACCCATATCGACATTTCCAAACCCCTTCCCTTCCCGTGAGTACCCAAAAAAAAAATAAAGGAAAATGTAAGGAATTTGGATGGACTTCACTTGCTAACTGTATTAGTGGAATACGAGATTAGGTCGTTTGCTGAGGAGTACGAGAGAGACTCTTCGAAAATAGAGAAATGGGACACAAAATCGGACTATCCACCTGGAGATGGCTACATGTTGATTGAAAATGCTGAAGTGTATGGACTTCCTCCCGGTGTGCTAATGAATGGGAAAGCCAATCTATACGGTACTGCTTGGACCCATCAGTATCACTGTCTGGTATGAACACGCACAACAAATTCACGAGTACCATTGTTCTGCGATACTAATCCAATCCTCGTAAAGGACTATCTGCACAATATGTTCGAAGCTACTCTCCACAACCTCACACTAGAAACACCGAGTCCGCATGGCGATGAGAACGACTCGGGGGCCGGCGCAGAAATCCATCACGTCAGGCACTGCTTCGACTACCTACGGCAGCACATCCTTTGTAATATGGATATGAGACTAGAGTATCCTACCACAAATCCGAAGGGGATCAACGGATATGCAATCCCGAGGAAGTGCGTGAGAAGGGTAAGTAATGTCTTGTTCAAACCGCTACATTCAAGAAGTTGGAACTGATTGTGGGAACAGGAGCCGCTGGATAGATATATGGGGCAAGCTGCGGCGACTCTGGAATAGTCGAGCTGTTCAGACTTTCACTGGTATGAACGTTGCCAAAGAATGAGATTATAGTATTTCTCTACACCACCTAATTCAGCAGTGTCAGGTCAGCGATCAATGCTTGAGTTTGCTCTTACAATCACATCAATAACAAACTAGCCTCGAAGAACAGTCAGCAAGTTGTTTTTTTTTTTGAAACCCCTTTTGTGTTAAGGAAGAGGTTGTTAAGTCTGTCCCACAGGCATTTTCAAACTACGTTCTTCAGCAGTCTATAATATTTTATTACCATACCGCCTTGTCGTGTGTGAACGACAAGTCGACCTAATTTCAGAATCTGATCGAGTCCCGACCCGCCGGTGCAAACAGACCATAGAAATGGCTGTAATCAGCTTCAAATTTGTCGCAATCATTTCAATTCAGAAAGCAATTTTTGACACCCTGATGACTTGAGCTTATCGCCAAGGATGTAGAGTCCTGTTCAGGAAATGGCCCGCGATTAGGACACTCGCTTGGTCGATATACCACCGTTTCGTATCGAGTCAATCACCTTTGCCGAGCCCCACGAACAAATCACAGTGTTGTGGTTTAGTTCCCCGCAATCTTGACAGTGCATAAGGTTGGTTCTGTGGGAAATTGATGGGGACTTAGTGTATTCAGTACAAGTGAACGGATCTGGCTACATGGGTTTAGTTAAATAAAGTGCACAAGACCTAATTGCCTCCTATGGCCTACCGGAAATAGCCGTTAAGCCGGAGGGTCCGGGGTCTGATGCTTTTATCCGTTAAAATAAGAGTTGTACCCATTACTTTAGTTAAAGTCAACTTTCCACGGGTTCAGCTGTCACGCAATCTTATCTGCGGAAACCGATTGGGCAGGCCCTACGTCTGGTTCACTCCGCTGACTAGAAGGTGCGAACCCAGTACAAGGAGGGGGGGGGTGTGTGAAAGTGGAAACAATCATCCTGGTAGCTCGGCCTGCACCCCCGTCTCTCTCCAGCATCAAGAATTTCACGAATATTTGTTTCTGGATTCGTTCCACCGTATCTGCGCCAAATGTACATATCTATCTGGCGGTCGCGCTATGTGGCAGGATGTAACAGTAAATCCTTTCAAGTCGCGCACGCCGCGACATTTGGGTAAACAACACGGAACTGCACGTACCATGGATTAGGTTTACATCCCTGCCAAAGTTGGAACTTCACCATATCTTCGGCCGGAAAAAATACATTCATTCAGCGAGGACTTCAGGTCCAATGGGTGGAACGCCATTGTGAATGCCCCCCCCGGTCCGTGTTCTAGGGACCTCATTGCGGGCCGATCCTTGACTTTCCAGGCTCTGTCTGACAAGGTCCCTTTTGCCGAATCTTTGTCTTGGAGCATAACGCCTAGCGATGATTCAGGATGGGGGAATAAAAAACAAAGACCTGCCTGTTCTGGATGCAAACATTTATGCAGATCATCAGGGACTGTGCCAATCATCTGCCGCTCCAAAAGATGATACCAATGCTACCAGGCTAGCCCTCGACCGACGCGTCTTCCAGCTACACGCGTTCCAGCATACAACTTGACATAATGATAAAAAGAAGACTACATACAGCATGTGAGATTCTGTAGCACGACCATCAGACGTTTTTGTGTTTGACAGCATCCTCTTTCTTGACCTCAGTATCCTTCGTTGTCATTGTGGGATAATCCACTCAGGATGAACGCGACCGACGATGCCTTCGGGCCTCGCCTCGAGGGCGCGTTCGACTTTACCTTGCTATTCGAGCAAAGCATTTTTTCAATTTTGCCTTCTGCGGTGCTGATTTGCGTTGCTGCCGCGCGCATTGGCTGGCTACGTCGCAAAGATGTCAAAGTTCGTGCTGGTATGCTTTTGGGAGCAAAACTGGTATGCGCATCCCTACCGCAGTAGAGGGCGAAAACTGATACTGACAAAACTCGCCAGGGTACTGCGGGCATCCAGTGTTGCTTGCAACTTGTTACTCTAGTTCTCTGGTCTGTACCCAACAGCTTACCGACACGTGCCTCTATCCCCGCCTCCGCATTGTCCTTGATTGCGTCCGGTGCTGTTGGAGCTCTGTTCTACATCGAGCACAGACGGTCAACTGCACCCTCCAAGATTCTTTCCGGTTACCTTTTCCTCACCATATTACTTGATGTCGCCCAAGCTCGAACATTGTTCCAACGCGCAGGGCTTCGGTCTCTTGCAGCGATCTTTGTGACCAGTTTGTCGATCAAACTTGTGTTGCTGTTGCTGGAAGAAGTCCCCAAGAGATCATTGTTGGCACCTGGGCTCAAAGAAACTACATCCGTGGAGAAAACAAGTGGCCCACTGAGCCGAACCGTATTTTGGTGGCTGAACAGCCTTTTCCGTAAAGGATTCGGGGACATACTCTCCCTTGGAGACCTGTCTATCATTCAGGCCAAGTTCACATCACGGCAGCTGCAAGACTGCCTTGGCGCGGTGTGGGATAAATGTAGAGATCTCAAAATCACATCCTTGGAGTTCAAGGCACTGATTGTCCCCCTCTAGGCAACAAGCAGCGAAAACACTGTCTCACACTCGCCACTTTCCGTGCTTTCAGCTCGACCTGTGCAATAACTGTCCTGCCGCGATTATGTCTTTCAGCCTTGCGATTTGCCCAACCGTTCCTCATCCAAAGAATCATTACTTTCGTCGGCGAACCGCCTACCACAAATTCAAGTGAGATAGCTAGTGGACTCATTGGAGCCACAGCTCTAGTATATATTGGCATGGCAGTAAGATATTTGTCCCTCATTCACCACTCAAAGACCCCATACTCAGTCTCTGCTAGGTCACGCGTGCCTACTATCAACATCTCAATTTTCAACTCACGACAATGATCCGAGGAGGCCTAGTTGCCCTTATATTTCAGAAGACATTGGAGCTTGATAGCACAAAGGCTAGCGAAGGCGACGCCATCAGTCTTATAAGTGCCGACATTGAAGGCATTGAACCAGGAATCAGTCTTATTCACGAAGTATGGGCCAGCATCATTGAACTTGGCATTGCCTTGTACTTGTTGGAAAGGCAAGTTGGGGCTGCCTGTTTCTTCGTGATAATTCCTGCTGCCGGTAACTTATTGTCCCGCGACTCAAAATTATCAAATCATCTTGCTAACATCACAAAGGTGCGAGCATGTTGACTTCCCAATTAATGAAGGCAATGCGCCCTGCAAGGATGAGTTGGGGCAAAGCCATCAAAGAGCGAGTGTCTGCTTCGTCGAACATGCTAGCACAGATAAAGTCACTCAAGACCATGGGTTTGACCAGCTACATGTCTACGTCTATTCAGAATCTCCGTGTCGCCGAGTTGGACGTGTCGAGGAAGTTTCGTCTAGCACTGATACGCATTCTGACTACGGGTAAGAGCTAGAAGACTGTGATGAACGTCTCGTACCGGCTAACGTTCCATTCAGGCCGTCTTGCCGACCAAATGACCCCGGTCGTCATTATTGCTGGTGCAGTTTTCTGGACGAAACGCACCGAGGATCAAGAGCTCTCTGTAGCTGAAGTTTTCTCTGCCCTCGCGATCATCTCCTTGGTCTCGTCGCCAATCTCACAGCTCATTTCCTGCCTTCCAAATGCCATGGCATCCATAGCCTGCTTTGACCGAATCCAAGAGTATCTATTGGAGGAGGAAATTGGAAGCTCTTGCCTTAAGCCATCGAAATCTCACGATAACACCGACTTCGAAGAACGAGAGGGAGGAGCGTCTGGTCTCCCGTTGTCTGCATCCATCGAATTGACCGGCATGATACCGCATCAGTCACGTTCGCCCTCGAGTCCGGCTGCGGTCATTGTGAAAGATGGATTTTACACGCCAGCTGATTCTGGCAGTCCTATACTACAGGGTATCAACCTTTCGGTCAGTTGGTCTTCGTGTGTGATGATTGCTGGTCCGATTGGCTCAGGCAAAACAACTCTACTGAAAATTATACTTGGTGAAAAACCTCTATCCAAGGGCTCTATTCAAGTCGACCGCAACCAGATTGCATACTGTAACCAGACGCCGTGGCTTCGAAATATATCTGTTCGGGATAACATCGTCAGTCCGAATCTTTGGGATGACTTGTGGTTTGCCACCGTTGTCCGAGCTTGTGCTCTAGACAAGGATTTATCCCTACTGCCAAATGGCGATCAAACTCTTGTCGGTAGTGGGGGCGTGGCTCTGAGCGGTGGTCAAAAACAGCGCGTTGTAAGTGCAGATACCAGCCCTAACCGACATCCAGATGCTAAACTCAGTAGGCTTTAGCTCGTGCAGTGTACTCACACAAGAGCATTCTCATTCTTGACGATGTCTTGAGTGCCCTCGATAATGCGACTGGCTCAATAGTCTTTGAGAGGCTACTGGGTAAAGAAGGAATTCTCAGGTCAAGGGATATTACGGTTGTGCTTGCAACACACTCTGGTAATTTTCGAACTCCGTCATGTTTCGTATGAGTGGCCACTGAACTTTTCCCACGCAGTTCACTATTTACCTGCGTCCGACGCAATTATTGTCCTAGCCAAGGATGGCCAGATTGCTCAACAAGGCACCTTTGGCGACTTGAAAAATACAGATGGATATGTTAGAGATCTGGCTCTAGAGCAAATTGCGCGCGCTAAAGCCATGGAAGACGAAGATACCACAGATGGCGCGGAATCCAAACCGAAAGTTGAGGCCGCCAACGAAAACTCTGAGGCGTTGGACCTCAAGCGACAGACAGGCGATATAAGCCTGTATACATTCTACTTTAAGTCTGTCAGTTGGTTTCTGGCGGTTTTCTGGCTAGCCCTTGCGATCCTTTACACCGGTCTTTCCAAGATACCAGGTAAGTGCTTCCATTCATACGTGAATACATTCACCTGCGTCAAGGCCTTTGAGGACGCTGATCGAGTCGGTAGATGTCTGGATCCGAATATGGGCCGAACAGGGAATGAACAACAATTCTGGTTATTACTTCGGATCATATTTTGCACTGTCATTCTCGAGCGTCTTAGCATCAGCATTTAGTGTCAGGTAAGTCCTAACACATTTCCCAGCGACTAGAATGAGCCACTAATGAGTGAACTCAAGTTTCTTTATGCTGGTCATTGTGCCTAAATCAGCTCAACATCTCCATTGGCTCTTCCTCGAGTCTGTGATGAAGTAAGTGACCTGGGCTGTCGCTATTCGAGCCTGCAGCTGACGCATCCTACTAGGGCACCTTTGTGGTTCTTCACTACTACCGATAGCGGTGTAACCCTTAACAGGTTCGCCCAAGACATGACTCTACTGGACAATCGACTGCCCGTGGCCGTATATCACACAATCTACGGTAAGTCACCCCACCACAACTGAGATTCCTTGAGTGGTGGCGCTGATTCGGCGACTACTTTAGACGTCCTCTTTGTCCTGCTGAGTACCGCCCTGATTGCTGCTGGTGCACAATACGTGGCAGCAGTGATTCCGTTCAGCGTTATCGCCCTGTACCTTCTTGCGAAGTATTATCTGCGAACATCACGCCAGATACGTTACCTCGATCTCGAAGCCAAAACGCCCTTGTTCACCCTTTTGACTGAAACAATTGATGGCCTAAGTACTATCCGGGCGTTCGGTTGGAGGCGATCGATTCTCGAGGAAAGCTTCAGACTTCTTGATGGATCTCAGAAGCCTTATTATTTGCTCTTCTGTATTCAGCGCTGGTTGACAGTCGTTCTCGATCTGTTCATAGCTGCGATTGCTGTTATACTAGTTGCCTTTGCTGTGAAATTCCGCAATACCACGACGCAAGGTGCCATTGGCGTTGCCATGGTCAATATTCTCGGTCTCAATACAGAGCTTTCCGAGCTTGTCAACAACTGGGCTGATCTGGAGACTTCATTGGGCGCTATTGCGAGGTTACGCTCGTTCTTGCAAGATACTCCAAAGGAAGATGACCCTGGGAGAGTCGCACCAGCAGATGCGACCTGGCCCTCCCAAGGTCGTGTAGATCTCAAGGGCCTGTCGGCTGCATATAGGTTTGCAACCAATTCTCGAGTCTCTACCACATATATCGACACTAATTCACAATACTAGGGCAAATGATAATCCCGTGCTTCGCAACGTGTCCCTTAGTGTACTGCCCGGCCAGAAGATTGGAATTTGTGGTCGCACTGGAAGGTAAGTCCGCACAGACCGGTTAGGGATCGGGACTCCGTGAAGTATTATATAGATATTGACCATTCATCGCAGTGGGAAAAGCTCTCTAATCTTGACTATTCTGCGTCTCCTTGAGATCGAATCGGGGGCAATCAGTATCGATGGTGTGGACCTTTCCACAGTATCAAGGGAGTCGGTTCGGACCCGCATTATTACCCTGCCTCAAGACCCCGTTAAGCTATCTGGCACTGTGCGTCAAAACCTTATTCCCGGCGAAGCTGCTTCCTCCCTTGCTACCGCCGGTGGCAACGAAGACGAGCGCCTGGAGTCGGCCCTGACCAGAGTCGACATGTGGGACTTGATACGGGAGCGCGGCGGGCTTGATGCTGATTTTGGCGACATGGAACTGTCTCAAGGCCAGCGACAGCTCTTCTGTCTCGCCCGCGCGATCCTGCGTCGCAATGACAGTACGATCGTGCTTTTAGATGAGCCAACAAGCAGCATCGATCGGGAGACGGACGAGCGGGTGATGAAGGTCATTCGCGAGGATTTCAAGCACTGCACTGTTATTGCGGTGGCGCACAGGCTTGAGACCATTCTGGATAGCGACGTGATCGCTGTTATGGATGCGGGCAAGATCCAGGAGATTGGTGAACCGAAGGCTCTGCTGGGACAGGCTGACTCAAGGTTCAAGGCGTTGTGGGACAGCAGAAATGGCTGAATGTGATCAGTTCGAGATAGGAGGCCCGGACTTTCGTAAGCTATCGTGTATCATACGGCAGGCCTTTGCAGTCAAGGCGACAGTACCGGAAGTTTTGGATGAAAAAAAAAATAAAAGAGGAGGAAATTGGACAAACGGGTACACCATTCGTATGGCAAGGACACTATACTTTTGATATGAGCCACAGGGGCATGCTTCCTGAGGACTTTATGCAGTGGTTACGGGCCTTTAGTGGATGCAATAAATAAAGAATGTGATGAGCTCAGAAATGACTGCAAAGCCACAGTCTTCGTTTTGAAAGATTTCATTCCCGCGTTATGACCTAACTGCAACACGAGCCCATGGCTTACGACTTCGCTTGTGTGTTTTCTGGCATCTTGATCAAAAGTTGCGAGCTTGGTCACAACAATGTCTAAATAGCTTTCATCTAATAATGCATGCGGTGCTGGGCGCCAAGAATCTCGGAGGGCACTGGCCCGTGCCTCGGATCGCCGAGAAGAGGAAGACTTATACTCGGAGCTTTTTTCAATAATCTTGTTACGAACATACACCCTTGCATACGGCAAACAGAGGATGTTGGCGCTTAAAAAGACAGTATACGGGGCTAAGGACCGAAGCCCGCAAGTATTCCAGATAAGGACCAGCCCAACACACCCGCCAGCTGTTAATAAATATTAAGAGGCTCACTAATAAATCAGTAATCCAGGAGTAAGACTCATAACGGGATTAATAAGCCAAATATAAGCATTACCACCACGATAATAATTTAAAAAAAATTAATAAAAGAATAAATAAATATATATTATACAAGGATTTTTTATATAAATAATTATTACCTTAATAATTAATTCAAGCATTTATTTTACTCATAAATAAAGCATTTAATACGCTTTTACGATTGTATTTATAAATTAATTTAATTTAGTTAACTTAAATTTACTTTTTGCTTTTAATATATTTATTTAGCACTCTTTAGGCTGAGCGAGGATGTCACTGAAAATGGATGGCGGCTGAATTATTTTTAGGTTTGTTTGTTTTTTCCTCCGAATTTTTTATGTAACACTGTTCCTTGCCTCTCTTTCTCTCTCTCTCGATCTAGACCTTCCAGTGAAGAGGAGGCCAAAGGTACACCGCGAATGAAAACCACAAGCCACCGCGCAACCAGGCACAAGATCATCCATTTGCGCTGGTCTAGTAAAACACCATCTCCACTCACATACAACTCTCCATGATGTACAAACGTTACACCATGCGCGAGAAAAAAAAAATCAAGAGAACTTTAGTCCAACTAGCAACATCGCACTTTACCCAGTGTCGCCCGTCCTCGAATGTCCAGAAACTTGTAATGATACAAGTTGCCGTGCCGACATATATATTCTGAGGCAGGGATGGGTGTGCTACACCCTACAGTATCCTTAGAAAGATGCATGACAGTACCAAGAGACATCTGAAAGAGTTAGAGAGCCACTTGTATTTGAGAATCGGTGGCAGAGACTTACCACGACGAGGCCTGATGAGGGATCGCGTACTACTACGCAAAGGTTGATGGGACTCGCAAGAGGCGATTGCCATACCCATAAAGGGCTCTGATCCCTCACATTTGGGTGTAAAAGAAGCGGGTTGAGATAGCAAAGTGGGAATTGGCAAGGATCTGCACTGGATGGGCTCGTCAGACTATCGTGAGTTTAAAGTCTTGATCATCATCTTCGCTTTGTGTTTATCGACAACAAGCAAGTTGCGAGCACTGAAAACGGCATGCATTGTGTCGACAACTTTATGGAAACTGCTGGCAGCCCCGCGCTCTTGGGTGAATCGGACGATGCTGAGTGGGCTTCTCTTGCCATGTTCAATCACTGTCATGATCTCGGCAGCAAAAGATACTTCCTTCATCGCGAGATCTGTTTCAAAATTATTAGCTTGTATTGATGGATTGCTTCAATGGATGGAGAAATGGCTTACAGTTCTTGGCACCCACGCGCCCGAAGACGATATTTCTGTCCTTGTCAACTTGTACATCTCGAATACCGTATCGGCGCCACTCTTTCAATAAGATAGCAATTTCCTGCCGTGTTTGGCGTCGGGAAAGAGTGAAGCAAAGATGTTCTGTGGCAGGCTTCACCCGGAACAATCGTGCAAGCCAGTTCTGTTGGGGCTCAATATTTCGTTGTGCGACGTTACCTTTCCAGGCGCCGTTATTGGGAGGTCGTGCGGGATGGCTAAACATTCGGACGGGCTCCGGGCTTGGAGGGTCATCGAAATCGACATCTGTGCTCTTGGTTAAATCTAGTCCATCTGAAAGTGCAAGTAAATGCCCACCTGCTACCGAAAGCTTCATGTTGTCTGTGGCCTTGGAATTGCGCCAGAAAGCAAAGCTGAAGCTTCTCTTCTTGGCCGGCAGAAGTTCTATTCCAGCCGAGCCTGTGCTGTTGGTTTGCGGGACACTGGCGGTATGATCACTACGGGAGTGCTCGCTTGAATCGAAAACATCATCCTTGTCCTTGGACCCACGCTTGAACCACGATGACTTCTTGCGCGTAGGACTGTGTGTGCTATCTGCTGATGGTGTTGGAGGTTCTTCCGGAATGGTATCTCTGATTTCATCAAAAGCGTATTGCTGACGGAGGTTCATGTTCTTGCGAGGAGGCGGTTGTGCTGCAGCACTATTGGCAGCTTTCTTACGAATGTTGAGCGGTGCTGGAACTTTGACTGGACTTTGTCCGTCACCAGGCGACACGACCATTCTAATTGTGTTCTCCTGACGAGAGAGGTAACTGAGCGCGTCTTGTTCTCTTCCATAATTGTGCGTAGACTGAGCAATGGGAGTCTTGACGGTTGGTGCGGAAACAGTGCGATGTTTACTGGTGTCGACTGACGAAGTCTCTCGACGACCCTCCGAGATGGATGGCAAAGGAATGGCGTCTCTGCCCCACTGCGTGCTGTATTGCGAGTATATCGGAGCAGAGACAATTCTCTGGTCATTGTCTGCTTCAAGGTCATCAGAGGTCAACAGATTGTCGAGGTGTTCCATCATGCGATTCACATGTCCAGGCGACTCATCAATCAAATTCTCCCGTTGAGCAGTTCTCCTCTTTGCCATCCTGATTTCGCGAAGAACGGAGTCTGTAGGTGGTGGTGCTTGCGGCAGTGGTCGGGCATCCCACTTGTGAGAGATGCGATGGGCTTCATTGCTTCTGAGCTCAACTGGAGTAGGTGTAGATACAGACAAGGAACTGGACCCTGTGACATGTGAAAAGTCCAACATACTGGGGCTCAAGGTTGATGGCTCCATGCTTGAGCTTCTATCAGCCGGATCATCTGGTGACAGTAGGGAACTGTTGAAAGCTTGGTCACAGTCCTCTGCAATGCTATGACTTAACTGCCGAATCTCGTCATTACCGTGCCGGTGAGGGTGTGCCAGACTGGGGATGATCAATGACTGAGTATGGGTTCCAGATCGCCCAGCAGCCTGGCCAGAGGCC
This sequence comes from Pestalotiopsis fici W106-1, assembly GCF_000516985.1. Lineage (NCBI taxonomy): Eukaryota > Fungi > Ascomycota > Sordariomycetes > Amphisphaeriales > Sporocadaceae > Pestalotiopsis > Pestalotiopsis fici. The sequence continues at coordinate 557,758 of NW_006917102.1, forward strand.
ATTCGAGGCTGTCTACAAGGGCTCGCAGGAGACTTGTGATCCCTATCATAGGTTGAATCATCACCAGCGATACTTGCTGGTCCCTTCTTCAGGCCTAGTTGCTCTCGAGCCACAGAACTTCCAAGCTGGTGGTTGAAGTTGACTCCACGTCGTGTGCGCGACGCCGGCCGTTTGATTGAGCTGCTGCCTCCACTCTTGATAGAAGTCAGAGAGCGCCTAGAAGCTCTCATGGCGGCATTGACGGCAAGGTGGCCGCCACGACCACCTCGTCTGGAGTATGTAGAATTGCTCCTCATTGAACCAGTTCTCATACGGTCAATATTGGAGGCCCGAGTCGAGCTCCTTGTCATGCTCCCATTTCGGTGAACAGTGATCTTCGCATGGCTAGCAGCTGGCCCATCTAGGATACGTGAGGCCTTGTAAGGATCGTAGCTACGTATGGTGGCACCATCAGTCACCGAATCAATACCATTGTCGTCGGTCGCGACGTTTGAAATGACGGTAAAACGCGATGGCGTCCTGCCATGCCGAGCAGGGAATTCGAGGGTTGTGAACTTCTTGGTCCAATTTGCCGGTCGCAAAAGATGGTAGTCGCTTGCAGAAGAGGTCAAATCGCCAACGTAATTTTCCAGGCGCTTTTCACGGTAGTTGAACAGTAACCAGTAGAAAAGCTTCTGGTCGTTGGGTCTTTTACAGTCAGTTGATTGAAAGGCATGGAGGTGGTAGATGAAGTACTTACTCGTCTTCGATTAACTTCGCCGCCAATTGCTTCTCATTATACGTGTGCCACATTGATTGAAGTTGACGTAGAGTCTGCATGTCAATGTCCTGCGGTGCCAGGCTAGTCTCTCTTCCATACTTGCGAATGTCATTGAGATTGTCATCGTGGCGTTTTCCATTCAGGTCGTCGAGGTAGTTGTACGAGACAATCAGATCGTGCTTCCATATCTGTGAGATGGTAATGCGTTGAGACGGGTTTGGCCTGAGGAGTTTTCGGAGCAGATCCTTCGCACCAGGGCTGAGATGTTTGGGTTCGGGATAAACAGCTTTCTTGGCCTTGAGAAGAAGCTTGTTCATGTCCGTGTCGTCAAATGGAAGACAGGCGCACAGGCAAGCGTAAAGAATGACGCCCACACTCCAGATGTCGACCGTTGCACCAGAGTATCCGTTGGACTTGCGGTCAACAAGTTCAGGTGCAGCATAGTGTGGGCTTCCACAAGCAGTTCTGAGCTTGTGCGTTGGACTTTGCTGTATAGCCGCCATACCAAAGTCGGCAATCTTGACCTGTCCACTCTTGGTGAGCAGAATATTCTCCGGCTTGAGATCTCGATGGCAAATGTTGAACGAGTGGCAATAATCGAGTGCGCTGATGATTTGTCGGAAATAGAATATGGTTTCAGGCTCTGGAAGGCTGCCCATTCGATTAATGTAGTCGAAGAGATCACCGTTTTCGACAAATTCCAGGACAAGGTAGCTGTAAGCATGTCAGCATTTCGAATAGGAGAGATTGTTGTGGTCTGTATCCTACATTTCGGAGCGGTTCTCCCAGATATCATAAAGCTTCATGATATTGGGATGGTCAATCAGCTTCAGGATGGCGACTTCTCGCTCGATCGACAAGGGCATGCGCTTCTCCGAATTGAACTCGGGCTGTCTGCGATCCCAGTCATCTACCGCTGCCAAGCTACCAGCCTGGGTCATTGCATGGCCATGCTTGGGCATGATTTTGACCGCTACCTGCTCTCTAGTGAGGTTGTGTCTTGCCAGTCGGACTCTGCCCGCTGAACCCTTTCCAAGAGTTCGACCGAGCTGCCAGGGTCCAATGTGCGTCTTTCTCTTCCCACTGGACGTGCCACTCGAGGTCGACGCCTGAGAACCTCGCTTGTCAAGATCATTCTCGTCCTTGGGAACAGGCGCATGCTTCGTGGCCATCTCGTGGGGCTGGGGCTTGACACTTTGATGAGCAGATCTTGCCGCCGCTTCGGGTCGCGAAGGATTGGGGTAAGTGTTCTCGGACCGACTTGACTTTTTGCCATGTCTCATTGATGCATTGACGACGCGGTCATTGGCATCAGCGAGGGGGGCACGCGAGGTCCGAGATTGGGGCGCTGGTCGCGAGGCCATGACGCAAAACGTCCCGTCGCGTCAAGGGTGTATCAGAGCCAGAGCGCGCGACCAGAGAAGACTTGAAAGAATGAATGGACTTAGGTGGTTTGAAAGAATCGAGCGATAAATTGGTCAATGGAAAAGGAGACCAAATGGGTGTGCAGGATAGAGTTTGGGGCAAACGAGGGCAGAATGGCGCGTGTTGCAAGTGAGTGTGGGAATCGTGCAGAAAGTGCGATCTTGGCCGACTGAATGAGAAGGATGAAGGAGGAAGGGCAAGGCACAGGATCTGAAATGAGTGACAGAAACAACTCAGATACCTAGAGGTGCCATAATGATGGTGATTTTCGAAGGTGACGAAAGGAAGAAGAAGATCTTGCGTTGTGGTGTCCCTGTTGTGTCCAGGGTTGGGATGTGGGTGTTGAGAGAGGGGGAGGGACCTCGTAGCTTCAATGCACGAAACACTGGCCACCCTCTGACTTTCTGGCTGGCCACGAATTGGAGCTCGAAGGGCGACGAGCCACTTTTTTTTGTATCATGGTCTGAAGAATATGAATATTTCATGGACAAATGCATTTGAATAATGTCAATTGCTTTCTGGCCGTGCTCAGTGAAGGAAGAGGACCGGGACCTAATAACACTCTGTCTCGCTCATTCAAGCATCCACATTGCTGACAGAGTGTCAAGTTACATTCATGGATTCGAAAGGAAGGCTGATATTTGCAAGATATTTATGTCAAAGGCGAGTCTAAAGGCTACCTAGGTAGATACATTGTATAGAACAGAATACTTGTGGAAGGTTGATGCTTTCATGAAATGTATTTGGTATTGGCATGTTGTGCAAATCATGCAAAGGCATAGTCTCACTCAAATCCTTGTCTCCCAAGTTACCAATCAAGCTTTCCCGATGAAAAATGCGTAAATCCATAAACTATACAAAGTGATGAGCTCTTGTCAGTCTGCCGTGTCAAAGCAGATCTGTCTTGATGATACCAGTCGGCAACTACCTAGGTACATGCCCAAGTGCATCTTTGTGTGATTAGAGGCATTTTATACCGGCTACGGTTGGCTGCAAAACATATGAGCTGAAGATAATTGATCATTCAATGGTGCGTATCTGCAATGTTGTACTGTTGGCATTTCATTTGGCGAAGTTTGACAGAGCTTGGAAAAGCTGCGTGCTTGTACAGCATAAGTCACAACCAGTCGGTCATGCTTTTAAGTTGCTCAACAAAGCCTTCGAACATGCCAACATCACTATTGAATATTTCTTGGACATCGAAGCGTACTATTTTCTTTTTCTTCTTTTTCTCTACTTTTTTGTGTTGGTTTGGCAACACGAACTTCATGACGGCCTTCCATCAACCACCTAGTGACGACGACTTACATCGTATAAGTCGGCAGGGTCTGGTCAACGGTCAATCTCGTTGATGCTGCCCCACATCTGCTGCACCTTGGAACTACACTAACCCATCAGGCTATGTACTCTGTACCCCCACTCTACTGCCTAGCTCTGCGCACTAAATTTTGAGCGCGATCCACAGTCGCAATTGCTGTCAATCAACGCGGTGCGCGTCTCCAGAACCCCACGCGTCAAGTGTACCTGAACCGACAGTAGAAACTCACAAACCTCCGATCTAGAGCGCCTGCCGGCCGACGATGCTGCGACACTTCGACGTTCTCGTCAACAGTCCTCAGGCTTAACAGCTCTACATCTTGCATAGCCTTATTCGGCTCTGATTCCACGCGCCAATCATCATGGCCTCCCGACGCCGCTCGAGATCCGTATTCGAGGAGGAGGAAGAAGACGCCGCTCCATCGTCCGGTGCCGAAGTGCCAAAACGCCAAAGGCGCGATGACTCTGACGAGGAGGAGTTGCAAAATGGAGACAATGAGGAGGCGGACGAGGCAGACTTCACTAAGTATGAAGAGGATGAGGAAGACAATCACCTGTCGCAAATCAACCTGCGTACTCCGCCCAACGAGTACTCGCCGGGAGCTGTCGTACGTGTCAAATTGGTCAACTTTGTCACCTATGAAAAGGCCGTCTTCTATCCAGGTCCCAATCTCAACATGATCATCGGCCCCAATGGTACAGGCAAGAGTTCGCTGGTGTGCGCCTTGGCTTTAGGTCTCGGATATCCGACAAATGTTCTAGGTCGAGCCACCAAATTCAGCGAGTACGTTACCCATGGTAAAAACTCGGCTGTCATCGAGATTGAGCTACAAAAACTCCCAAACGAGCGACAAAACCACGTCATTCGCCTCGAGATCACTCGAGAGAATAATAACCGACGTTTCTTCCTGCAGGGCAAGGACACAAGCCAGAAAAATGTGCAAGCACTCGTGGCACGGTTACGAATTGCCTGCGACAACTTGTGTCAATTTCTCCCTCAAGAAAAGGTCGCCGAGTTCGCCGGCCTGAGTCCCGTCCAGCTCCTACACGAGACTTTGAGAGCTGCTGCACCTGAGCAAATGATGACATGGCAGACACAGCTCAAGGAAGTGTTCAAGGACCATAAGATGGCCAAAACAAGGGTCGAAACCGATGCCGATCAGCTAAAGAACCTCCAAGAGCGTCAGCAAGGTCTCCAAGCGGATGTTGACAGGTTAAAGGAGCGAGAGAATATCAACAACAAGATTGAGGATATGAAGAATGCGCGCTGCTGTGCCGAGTACAACATTGCCCGCGATCGATACCAGGCACTGAAAAGGAAGAAGAAGGATGCAGAGAAACGCCTCAAGGCCTTGGAGCGCTCCGCTGGACCTGCGCTTGAGGCCGTCAATGACAAGGAGGAGTATCGTGGCCGGATCGATAGGGTTCTAGAACATCGCAAACGTGCCCTCAGGGATTCCGAGAGTGCCGCTGAACAAGCCTCTCGTGCCGTGGAAGCAGTCGAGGAGAAAGTCACAGAGACGCAAAACAGTATTGAGAATGAAAGAAAGGCTTTTGGCGATAAGAAGACCGAGATTGGCAAGATCCGTGCAAACATCAACAAACAAGAAGCCGAACATCGAAACGAGCCACCCCCTTTTGACCCTGTCGAATGGAATCGAAAGATTGTGAGTCGCCCGCCTGCAATGACGAGCCAGCGAAACTAATCCCCAATGTCAACGTGTAGCGAGAGAAGGAGCATGCCATGCGAGAAATGCGTACCGAAATAGGCGAAACAACGGAGAGGAGGGATGATGTCAAAGTACGGGGCAAGGAGGTCGTCGTCGATCAAAAGTCTCTCCAAAGGGAACTTGAAAAACTAGACTCGCAAGAAGGCCAAAAGGCGAGTCGCCTCAAGTCACTCAACCACGAGGTCTATGAAGCTTGGGAATGGCTTCAGGGCAATCTCGACAAGTTCGGAAAGGAAGTATTCGGCCCACCAATGCTCACCTGCTCGCTGAACGACGAACGCTACTCGAAACACGTCGAGTCGCTTCTGCAGAGGAACGATTTTCTGTGCTTTACTTGTCAAGATAAGAAGGATCACATGGCTTTGAGTGAATTCTTGTATAAGGAAAAGGGACTTTCTGTCACCATTCGAACATGTCTCACTGACTTTGAGTCGTTCAAGTCGCCTGTATCACCAGCCGAAGCCAGCGCGCTTGGCTTCGACGGATTTGCCATTGATTTTCTAGAAGGCCCGAAACCGGTTCTCGCGATGCTCTGTTCCGAGAAAAAGCTACACATGGCTGGCGTCGCCTTGAACGAAGTTAGTCGTGAGCAGTTCAACGCTCTCCAGAACAGCGAGAGGATCAGCAGTTGGGCTACAGGCGACACATTTTTCCGTGTAGTGCGGAGGAGAGAATATGGTCCAGATGCAAAGACGACGAGTACACGACAGATTGCTCCGGCCGTATATTGGACAGATTCACCAGTCGACACTTCCGAAAAGGCCGACTTACAGAGAAGACTCGGTGAGAAAGCCGTACAGAGAAGAGACCTTGCGAATGAATACAAAGAACTCGACAAAGTTGTCACAGCCCTCCTGGAGAAGAGTGATACACTGGAAGCTGAAGTGGTACGTCTGAATCCGCATGGAATTGCCGAATCTTACTAACTTAAGAATAGACACAATTGAAATCGGAAAAGTCTGAGCTGCAAACCGTTCACACGCGCTGGCAGACAATACCGGATCAAATTGGTGAGTTGCAGGAAGCGTTGATCAGTTTGTCCCTATTCCTACTGACTCTGGCCAGAAACAAACAAGGCGAATCTTAAACGAGCACTAGCCACGATGCAGGAGTGCAAAGCACGGGTTGCACAACACGAACGGAAAAGAGATCAGCTCATAATCGAAAAAGCGATGGCTGTGCTTGACCACAAGGATAAGATCTCACAGATTCGAGATGCCTATTTGGACGTGCAGGATGCGCATTTAAGGCTCATTGAGGCAGCGTCCGACGTCAGAGGATTAAAGGAGCGCAATGGCGATATTACCCGAGAGCTTGACGACAAGAGGCAAGAAATTGCAAACTATGCCAATGATGTCCAGCTAGAGCGCGAGAATGCTCAACGGGCACAGGAAAAGGTTTCCCTCATTGTCTCACAGGGAGGAGAGGGTGACCTCGAGCGTTACGAAGTCATGGTTCAAAACAAGACCCTAGATGAAATTGACGACGAGGTCAACGCTGAGAAAGCCAAGCTCGAGCTGATTCATGCGGTCAACCCCACGGTCCTCCAGCAATTTGAAGAGCGAGCCAAGAAGATTGCCGATCTGACAAAGGAGGCTGAGAAGTGGGGACGCAAGCTCGATCGGCTTGATGCACAATCTAAGGAGTTGATGGTCAAGTTCGAACCACAGCTTGAGAGGATCGTCTCAAAAGTCAATGAAGCCTTTGGGAAGAATTTCGAAAGGATCAACTGTGCTGGAGAAGTTAGTCTCCACAAGGACGAAGATTTCGAGCAGTGGGCAATTGAAATCAGAGTCAAGTTCCGGTAAGTATTTGCCCTTATTCCCCACATCTTTTGTATCATGGTTTTGTAACACGTATATGCGCAGTCCCAACGAAGAACTCCAGCTGCTCAACCAACATCGACAATCAGGTGGTGAACGTGCCGTGTCGACAGTGTTTTACATCATGGCCCTGCAGTCCATGGCGCAGGCTCCATTCCGTGTTGTCGACGAAATCAACCAGGGCATGGACCCGCGCAATGAGCGCATGGTGCATGAGCGAATGGTCGAGATTGCATGTAAAGAGCATACAAGCCAGTACTTTCTCATCACGCCAAAACTTCTTACCGGTCTGGCGTATGATGACAACATGCGTATCCTATGCATCGCCAGCGGCATACATGTGCCCGAGAATGGCCACAAGCTGGATATTGATAAGCTGATACGTCGTCAGCGTGCAGCCAAGAGTGGCCGTGTGAGCGCATGAGTTTCTCATGTCGGTCTAGGAGGAGGGAGTGATGCCGTGGTGCTGGATGGGCAGCAGGGTGTTCGTGAAATGAGCGAGGATAAACGTCTACTAGTTGTATGTATACAAAAGGTATGCACCCCTTGCTGCTTAATGAAATTATCACGGGCTGTATCTGTTTGACATGGCTCGTAAAACATTGATGATTGTTCTACATACTCCCACTTGCATGCTCACGAGTATATATTTCAAGTTGCTAGATGCTCTACCTAATTTGTATCGACAGCTGCGAATGGCATATTCATTGTTGCAACTTCCGCCCCCTCTAGTAAACCCAAAGCGCGACGTATTCATGGCGCTCAGTCCCTCCCGGGACACAAGCTCGCCCTCTCCTGCGTGGAACGCATAGTAGCGGACCGGTACTGCTCGGCGTCGCTCTAGCACAGTCGAGTGACATGAATTGATGTATGTGCACATACCGATTTGTGGCCTAGGCAAGACAGTGCCGTATACCATGCCGTATTCATAGTCTAGGCGCGTAGTGCTTGACCGGGACGGAGACGTCCGGCAGGATACGAATGGATAGACTTACGAATGCGACATCGGTCCGGAGGGTGTGCTCCCTGTACGGTCCTAGCCGGTCTCTGACAGAATCTAGCCGTCATTGGCACCTGCGTTGGAGGTCCCGACCAGGAAGCAAACACCAAGGAAGCTGAGCTGCGCAGAGTCGTCGTAGTTTCTGCCCCGAACGGTACCCGTGCTGTACCTGCTGAGTTTACAAAGCTAGCAGGTTCGCAAAACTCAAGTGGCTGTTGTGATTTGAGAAATCGCACCTGAAGCAGCTGTCGATTCCGGCGGGGAGATGAGCTGGTCTTTGGGAAGCAGCAGGCGGAATGCTGCTACTCGCCTGAATCTGACATCCGCAATGAGACTGCAACGGCGAGAGTGCTATCGAAAGCACATTCCTTTTCAAACACAATCGAGTGTTTCATTAAAGGCCGCACCTCCCATGACGCCCCCATTTGTTTCTCAAATATTCTCACTGCAGTCACCCAAGATGCTGAGAACAAATGTCGATTCGTTCGCCATTTCGTTGCCATAATCTCCGCACAAGATTGCCCATCAAGCGAGATTCCAGACATCGACAAATCTAATTTTGATCGTACTGTACAGCTCTGCAGATGAATTTATCAACTTAAGCTCTAATTCCATGGCATTGGGCATGACATGTGCGAATGAAATACTTCCTCATGTTTACATTGATGGCCAAACTTGGGACTGGTCATACCTACCTACCTCCTACCTACATACATCAAAGGTAGCGCTTCTTTCACACCTATCTAGGTACTCATTGGTCTTTACTGACTGCCTGCTCGATAGGATGACAAGCTCAGTCCAAGTGCCTTCTGTACTCGCGGACTGCAGACTTGGAAAGCGCGTTTGACGCGACTGCCTCGAAACCAATAGTGCGACAATTCCTGCCCACCATGCCAGGTACTTTTTTAATAATTCCGCGGCTTGATGAATTCTTCCCTTTTCTTCTTTTTCTTTCCTTCCCCACGCCCAAGACTCTCAAGCCAAGATTCTCAAATGATCTGTCATTGACATCACGGTTTACCGCACAATTGATAATAGAATACCACTTCCTTCCCCTACGTCTGCAATGAGTACCACCAACTCAGAGGTCAAAAAAGAAGACGAAGATGTAGATGAGGAGATCATCTCGCAAGCGGCTGCCTCTCAGATGGCTTCTAATGTGAAGCCGGAGCTTGAGCTTCGTCTGGATCATACGCCAGTGATCAAGAAGGAGTACAAAGACATACCGGAAGGAATCATCTCACATGCTCCAGCCTCCGAAATGGCTTGCAATATCAAGCCAGAGGTTGAGCTTTCTCCTGATCGTAAGTACTTTTCTTCATCTTCTGGCTCATCGTAGCTCAGACCATATTTGAACCGTCAGTCTTCATGACAAATACCTGCGCCACACCTTGACGATATAATTACTGACTTACTCATGCAATAGTCAAGCCGAAGACCACCATCTCTACCTCTCAATACCGAGATACACCGACACGTGGTAACAAAGTGAACAAACACGAGCGACGTGTCTGTTACAATTGCAAGCAGCGAGGACATTTGGCTCGAAACTGCCGGAATACCAGCGTCATACACCATACAGTTGTGTCCCAAGGTAGATACCTGAGCACAAACCCACGCACCCCGTTCGGGCTGTACTAATAATTACAGGAGGTGTACAGCACCATTACTCTCATGTAGCGAACACCGCTTCCACCACGCCTAGCCGTGGTGATGTCAACATTTATGGCAGAAATGCTGACATCACCAAACACTGTGGCAGTAATACCACGAACGTGTTCGGTGGAAACGGGGACATCACCATCCATGCCGGAGGTGGCATTGTGAACATTTTCGGTGGAAATGGCGACATCAACGTTTACGGCGGAAGTAGTGCCACGAACGTCTTCGGTGGAAATGGAGATATCACCATCCACGGTGAGAGTGGTACCACAACCATTCTCGGAGGAACTGGCAATATTATGATGAAACGAGGGGGCCGCATAGCGAAAATCTCCACTGGGCTTGGTCGTATTACCGTAAACGGCGTCAGTATGTAGGCTTCCTTGCATGCCGGTATCACCAGTTGGAATTGAACATCAACAGGCATATACCAGAAGAGGCGCATCTTTAGGGTTGTCGCACTGTAGTTTACAGAGGTTTTAACCATAAGTCGTGTTGCTTGCTTAGGTCAGCTCCATATTTTTGGTACTATATTGACGTATGATGAACTACAACCACGACCATCCATGGCCGCAAAAGCATCAGCAATAATACAGTAGTATGGACTCTGCTTATAGCTGGTCAGATGATGACAGGAGGTACCAGTAGCACCCTGCGGACAGTGATGATCATTTAGCAAAGCTCCAGCGCCACTTTCACAATGCGAACACATGTTAAGACGGGACAGATTGCTGGGTTCTCGCTTGTGCGCGTTGGTATTTCAACATTGATCCAATCGAATATGACACTCCTCTGCGCTCGACAAGGAGAAGTAATCTTGACGTCTTGGCTTTCGAAAACATGGTCCTTGAGTGGGACTCCTTGGAAGTTCGCTCTCAGGCTGAGCGCGCCCCAAGCAATTACCAGTCAGCATCGGCTTGTTTGCGGGCCCGAAAACAGATACCGGGACCATGACTGCCAATATGAGTCATGGCCAATCTTGGTATCTTGAATTGTGGGAGTTGGAGTTGTCAGACAGTAAGAAATGGGCTCCTCACGCACCTATACAGTCTCAATTGATGGCTGTTGGTTTCAACCAAGGAATACATTTCTCAAATTCTCACCAGGTAACATCTAAGGCGCTATGTTTCACAAGAATAGGGAATCTGTGGTATGTATCCTGTCCTCAATTTCGATGTGAACTGTCTAAAGAAGCCACATAGATTCAAGATTCCATACCATCTACAGATTCACCACCCAAGGAGGCTTTGTGTTGCGTTCTGATATAAGTTTCTTGACTACGAACCTCGCAATCCGACTTCTCAGTCGTATCCAGCGTTGCAAGGCGACAATCGTAAACGCAGCCGCCTAGTCCCGTATTTGTCCCTGCCCGTAATATCGCCATTCACCGACGTAGGCTGGGGTGCTCCCGTTGCGCCCGTTGGTAGTCGCATAAACCCCGACGCGTGTCCCTAATTATTGTGAGTCATGCTATTCTATTCATCAGATACTGGCATCTCCCTTACCAGTATAGATTGTTCTCAGGGAGCCAGTTTTGGCGTATGCAACGGGTTGTTCCTGGGATTGATGCAGCTCAGGAGCTGCCGATAACGCGTACTGTGTAGAGTTGACTGCTTTGATCTGCAGTCGTATCAATTGTTAATTCCATCCGTCGGGAAAAGGAAACAGGGTCTCCTCGATCTCGGCAGTCTCGCTCTCGCCGCGGAACCGAAAGAATGACGCAAGCGGTGAGCCGGTTCCATTGTTTACGCTGCTGCCAGGCAAAAGGACAACACCCAATTCGACATGGTCATCTTGAGAGATATACAATGTGACGCCAGCTTCCTCATCGATCTGCTGCGGTTGGAAGTCTACCACGGCTGAGAAGCTGAATAAGGTTTCTGTTTGTCGCCGAGCAAGCAGCGTGGGTCCGTTGGGCGGCACGAATCCAAACTCACCAGTCAAATTCTGAAACGAAGGTATCAGTCGCAGTGTATTCTCGTGTCCGGGCGGAGACACATGGTAGGACTGCTTGTCAGGGAGATGCTGGTATATGAAATGTGCCGGTATCGACGAGTTGGGGGCGAATCAATTATGTCCGGCTTGGATATAGTATCGGTGTCAGACTCTGGGCACTGTACAGCCGCCTGTAGTGGCCATCCTGACATGACGCCTCGGACTTGAGTGGCCACTGGCCAACCTTCAGCTGACCACGAGACGGGATATAGGACAGTCTCCCTGCCCATCGGCACGGCGAGATTGACCAAGTCGGCTCTCATGGCAAGCGCCACTCCCCACCAATTTCCGTTGGCGTCTGGGAACAGGTCTGCGTGTCCTACGGCCTGGATGTATTCAGTCGTGTTTGCGTTAGTAAGGACCGGGTTCCCCGGAAAGGACTCGTAGGGGCCCGTGATTGCTTCGGATCGAGCGATGATGGCCATGTGGTCGAGGAAAGTCCCTCCTTCGGCAGCCACCAAGTAGTAGAAGGCATCCTTCTTGAGCATGCGCGGCCCCTCGAGAGACGGGCTCCCTGTGCCATTCCATACATTGATCTGCAGGCCAATCTCGCCTGTCTCAACGTCCAGCGGTGCCAGAAACATTCCAGGACGAGAATTCATATCTCCCGCACCAAGCATATAGAACTGTCCGTCATCATCCCAGAACAGACTTGTATCATATCCGTTAAAATCAAACCGAGTCACGTCAGACCACGAACTTGAGTCGTACGGGTTGCGTGCTGTGAAGAGGACATTGTTCCACCGTGATGCATCCGAAATGTTCTTGGTGTCGTCAACAACCGTAGTGCTCACGTAAAAGGTGCCATTGTGATAGCGAATGGTTGGCGCCCATATCCCGCCTGTTTCTGAAACCTCGGTGGTGAACTCGGGCAGCTGCGAGGGCCGGTTCAAGACACTACTTATCAACGTCCATGTCTGCAGATCCTGGCTCGCATAGATTGGCAGTCCAGGAAACGCTAGAAAAGTCGAGGTGACGTAAAAGAAGGTTTGGTTCCAAGATTCCACAAAGATGCAAGTAGGATCTGGATGAAAGCCAGGCAGGATCGGGTTGGTGTAAGTGCTGTTGATGTCTTCGCGAGCCGAAGCTGCGGAAGTGGACAGAGCCCAGGCAGCAAGTATGGCGATAGAGTATAGTTTCATGACTGCGCAAGCTCTCTGAGTTGGAATAGTGGTATCAGTATTGGTTCTACCGTGTGAATGCTACGAGGAGTAGCTCATGGTATAAGCGGTGCATATATTCGAGCGACAAGCAAATACGTCAGTGTTTCAATTGACTATGTAGCTTGAGGAGCAACCACTATCTCGTCAGTCAATAACCCGAGCTCAATATTAAGCTGGGTTTCTATTTTGCTTTCCGCGTGCCCGATGCCGATTGATTCCCTCGTGGCCGAACCAGTTGTAGCGTTTCTCGGGGTTTTCGGGTTCCGGTAGAGCTCTCGGATGAGCCTTGTCTTGACCTTGCTACTAAGGTAGCTCCTAAGAAGGTATAGTCTCTGCAGAAAAGGGAGTAATATAAGTATATTCGAAGCGTTGGCCAAGTACGTACGACTATAGGTTCCAAAATACTCGGCATCCCGTCCGCTTTGCCCTAGATGAAATGGAAACCGTCTTGTTCTCTGTACCTAGGTCGGCAACGCGCCCACTTTATCGAGCCCTTGCGCACGCTTCAATCTCAAGTTGTTCTCTACAGAGTACCACTTGAGCAGGTATGATCGCTCGAATGCCGTGCTGGTCAGACAGTGCTGATGGTTTTATCTAGAACAAGTTTTACGCGTCAGCACATACCTATGTAGGTATGCATAAGTTTAAAGTCATTTAAAAGTTGGAAGAGCATGCGGCATGCATGTGGTTCATTGCGCTGTGCGTACGCGCTATTGGTTGTGGGGCTCGACCATGGCGCGTGGGTTGTTGGCGTTGATGCATACCAGGTACCTACTGCGCTGGTCCAATCAGTCTCGGCTTCCCCATGCCGCAACTGGCAGAACGGTTATACAATTTTGCAGGTTAGTCCTTTTATTCTTTTAAACCATTAACGGAATACTAAATTTCAAGAACGTATTTAAAACATGGGAGTTGTGATATTTCTTTGGCATTCTAGGGTCACGTCTTGTGTTTCATTGCCTGGAAATTGATCCCGCATGCAGGTTGGTACAGCGGTTGGCCCATAACGGCCCACAAGCCCCTGGCCAACGCTTTTCACTTCCATCGTCTCAACCTCGGACAACGACACAGCTGTTGCATCAATACGGCGGAAGACAGTGCGCGCAAAGCTCTATTCTGCACCCAAAAGCATGGCCTGCGCTATCACTTTTGCCTATTTGACCCGAGTCCTGCAGGTTTTACTGCTATTTAACACGCGGCCATCTTTTGCATTCTCGCATCGTGCTGACGGGGACAAGGCCAGGGTCGCGGACCTGTCAACGTCGTCGGACAGAATGTTTCCAATCGTACCAGATTATGTGACTAGCCATGGTAAGAGCTCACCATGCTCCATCAACAGTATGCTTCAATTATGCTCGGCACTGTGGTTTCGGGCGGCCTGTGTTGGAATGCAATACTAATCTATACACTTTACAACACAGCACCGCTTGTGCGACTGCATTCGCAAGATTCGGTTCGTCCATCTGACATAGCCCAGCACCTGCAGCACACCACACCCATGCTGAAGATGGCCTCCGTAGCCGGTTTGCCTGAGCTCGACCTGGATAACCTGGGTTTGCTGAATGTGATGTCCGAGGGCGCTGAAAAAGTTGCACTCACTGCCATTGATGATATTATAGATCTGCCCGTCTGGCTGAGGGGGGAGACACCCGATGAAATGGGAGCACTACGTAACTCTACTGCTTGTGTGGTGATCCTTGTCGGATCCGAGAAGGATTCTAGCGACTTTGATGCATTCTACTTTTATTTCTACTCGTACAACCGGGGCCCTAACATCACCCAGGTATTAGCACCTATCAAGGGTCTAATTGAGGACAGTCTGGAAGGCGGCATGCATTTCGGAGACCACGTTGGGGACTGGTAAGTATTCATTACCGCCATTCCATCCACTCTTAGGCCACTGCCATTTACTGATGATTATCTGTGCCCAGGGAGTATAATATGGTTCGCTTCCGTAAAGGGCGGCCTACTGGACTCCATTTCAGTCAGCATTCCGATGGAGCTACATATGACTGGGACGACCCAAGTCTATCAAAAGATAACGGACGGGTGCGTCTGCATCATCGCTACATTTTAAATGTCATATAATGTTAACATAAAGATAGCCTTTGGTATACAGCGCATACGGCTCTCATGCAAACTACATATCTGCCGGGTAGGTCTGCTGCGACACGTTTATAAAAATGAATTCCAACTAACGCATTCATGACTTTAGGGATCACGTCCATGATTCTGTGTTACTCGACTACTGTGATGCAGGTCAATTATGGGACCCAGTTTCCTCGGCATACTTTTATCATCTGGAGCCTGTCACTTTTGAGCTAACTCGAATGTTCTTATTCGATCCACCGAAAGAGTCCAATCTCACGTCGTTTGTCTACTTTTCCGGTCTCTGGGGCGATCTACAGTATGAAGATGAGGATACTCGCCAAAGCACGGTTCCGTATTTTGGCTTGAAACGCTACGTCTCTGGTCCATCAGGTCCAATTACAAAGCACCTCGTAAGAAGAGGACTTTTCCCTGACCAACGTGAGAGAAAGTCCTGGTTGCAATGGGGTATTGGCATTTTCATGTCACTATACCCTTGCTGCCTACGTGGATGGAAAGCGTGGGCATCGGGCACAATGATCATTGTGATATTGATCGTAATAGTGATCATGGTTCGGTACGCTGTGAAACAGTCTCAGTTAAAGGGGCGAGGATACAAAAAGATCGAAAGTACTGAGGACATACCACCCAACGACATTGAGAACAGTGGATAAAGGGCGACATGATTTTACAGATACTAAATTTAAAATGATAATTCCAGAAATTAGAAGGTACAAGAATTTTCTAGCATTCATCTTGGTGAACATATATGTCTCAATAATGGGAGAATATCAATTCACACTTGTGGTGGCAGAGCGGGACCAGTCCGGAATGGCGCGGGAGGGCTGTATACGGGACAACCCGAGGGCCGTTGTTCTCCACCTCATTATTGGTACCATACTAATTGAGATGGGATGCGGCAATTACATGCGTCAAAATAAGCTTGCGCTTGGTTTGGCTTGAAATTTCTCGGCTTTGTATGTATATGTACTACTTGTGTATAAGCTCAGGACTCACTAACGTACCCCAGGTTTAGTTGGAAGGCGCAAATCTAGTACCATATGAGGGGTAGAAACAATAACGTTGGCAGCTATAGCTAGACCTTCTCTCTTCAGAATCAAATCACCACACCTCTTCGTTCTTGGAATCGTTTTCCATACTAGGCCGTGCCCATCAGGCGAGGAAGAACTCCCTCCAACCTGTCTTGGGAGCAAATGATCCTCTATCAAAGGCGCTCTGATACAACTTGGCCAGGCCTCTGCGACGGTGCATCCCGGAATCTGAATCTCTCTCAATGAGAAAAGCATAGTATAGATTCCACTCGGACGCCTCTCTCTCTTCAGGGACATAGTAGTTCCAAGTATCGAGCTCCTCCATGGAAAAGTCCCTCGCTTCCGAGACGGCCACAAACTCGCATATACCTCCGACGTGCTGGAACCACGACTTCTCGAGGACAATGGTGCCGCACCAATTTTGGCTCGAGTCTAGGATGCCGAATCTGTGCAGTCCTTCCTGGAGTTCCGGCTTGAAGGTATCTGTGGACATTGTTTTTCGCGAGAGCTGGAAGAAGCCTGACAGGGACCAGAAATGGAGACATTTTGGAGGTATTGGCCTACTTGGACTGATTGGAGGCTTTTCACCAGCTGAAGCGAGTCCATGACGTTGGTACACCATTTCTAAAAGCTGCCGAGATTGTGATGCTCTTTCTCCGTAGCCAGACCATCTACTGCCGCTTGTTTCGAGAGCTTCTGAGTCGGACGGTTTCTGGTCCCGTCCTGGGCACGGGGGCAGGGCATCTTTAACATCACTGTCATCATCACCCCATGACCACACGATCCAAGTGTGTTCGACCAGCCAGGATCTGAGGTTGTGGAGTGTTCCAGAAAGTAGTGACAAACGCCAATTCACACCTCCAGCCCTACAACACCAGGACCAGCTCGGAAACATATCCTTTCCGTCCAGGTAGGGGTTGGAAGTCCTCTCGTAAGAGCTTGAATCGCTGCCTGTCATATCCCACAACAACGCCCAATCAAAGTGAGTTAGGGGGAGACCGAAGAGGAACCTCGATTTGAGCTGCTGGCCTAGTGGACCTTCCAAACCTCTGAAGGCAATCAGTTTGTCTTTTCCGAACGTCAATTTCCTAGCACTATACAGCTCCACAGCCGAAGTGAATTGCCGTACCGGATTCAAAGACCAGAGAAGGTGGAGTGGCGACTCGACCATGTCCAAATTCCATGCACTCTGGGATGATTCCGAATCCACTTCTTCGGACCAGGTCGCCTGGCGACACTGGAAAAAGACTCGCTCCTCGACGAATACCAAGGACCGTGGCGATAACATGCGTTCTTGAAATGTCCAAGCTCTTGAGTTCCACTGTGTATATCGAATACGGCTTTCCACAGGCTTCACAGCTATCAGATCGAGCCCAAAACATCGTGTTACAAGCTGTTGTGTTGTGCGAGGCGTATGTACCGAGCCAGGCATGCCTCTGTTCGCATCGAAGCCGGCTGCCGCACAAATATTGATCTTCCCGCTGCTATATATATGTTCCATCAGAGGCGCCATTTTCTCCCAGTCTTCCTCATCGCCCTGGATGATGCAGAGCGCGTCGATCCAGACAAATCGTATTCCGAGTTTGTACACCACAGCCATGACATCGCGCAGGGTCCTTTGCATTGATTCAGAACGAACGGGCAGATGCCGTCTAAACTCGTCATAATTCGATCGGTAGAGCATGTAAGCCATTTGTGTAGCACCCCAAACATAGCTGGCCGTGGCATACTCGAACTCGTCAGGCATTTCGTGTGGTTCAACGATGCGTTCTTCTTGAAGGTCAATATAGCGGACCTTGGCCGCGAGACCCTGCATCTTGATCATGCGGGAGGGCGGCTTGCATGCTGCGTGATGCGTGCTATCGCATAGATCTAGCCAACGTTTTAATCTCTCGATATCCACATGGGTGTGTGGGATGAGGCGACCTAGGAATGAAGGCGAAGAATCAGCCTTGGTCCCTTGTAGGGCAGGCTTCAAGGGAACAATATAAGCATCTGGGAATGTGCCGTCTGGGTTGAATATGTGAAGCCGACGCGAGGGGTTTGTCGTTTGCGGCCCATGGTCCGATACAGAGTTCGAATTGTCATCTAGGAGACGCCCATCGAGTATCCAATCAACCATGCAGGCGATCCTTTTCCCTTCCTCTGTCAAGCCGTCCAGTCCGATTCGGAACTGTTCGCCCTGGGAATGCGTCGCTTCGAAGAGCAAACGACACAAGGGACAGGTGAGCCGCCTCTGATAGATCTCATCGAGATAGCCGAGACTGTGACAGTCGAGTCCCGATGGATCGAAAGTGTTGCCGAGGACGCCGGGCAACTGGCTAGGCCCCTCCGATTGAGCGGGAATGAATTTCTCAATGGTCAAATTGAGTTTTTCGCATCCTTGGCAGAGCTGTCCATTCTGCATTTCGATACCCGGATCACCACCATTCGCCATATCGTCGGCGATTCAAAGATTTGGGCCCCTGCACGCTCAAAGAGCGGGGTCCGGACTCAGGGGGTGAGTTCTCAAGCTCGCTCCGCAAAGGACTTTGTTGTCATTGACTGAGATGACGCTGGCTTTCCTTTTGAGGGATTTCGACTTATTGTATCTACCTGCCTACCTAGATTACGTATTTCAGTCACGAACCTGGTGCGGCTGAGGAGGATTGACGTCTGATATGGTGGGTGGTAGAGATATGACTGTGGGTATTTGTACCTCATATGCAGCCGCCGTAAACAGTATTCCGTAGTGGGGAACATTTTTCGGTATAGCCACTTTAAGCTCGCGTCACTTGCTTCCCTCTTCTTCGCCATCAAACACACACCACTTCTTTTTGTATCCTTTTCATCAACAGCCTGTCAGTGTACAAGACATAGCCCAAATGCCCCTTTCAACGTTTCCGCTTCACAACCCAGCGACTAAAATTGATAAAGCGATGGAGCGCAATACTCGACTTTTGAAGAACGCCAGCGACGGTCCCGTCGGCGCTAATAAGGCCAGTCAAAGAGATCCCGGGCCTCACCTGCTGTGCCGCATTAATTCACAGCGTAAGCTACGCAAAGATTATGAATATTTGAAAATGGGCAAGACCGTAATGCTTAGATTTATAAACTATATATTTTTTCCCATTGTGGGAGTAGCTTCTCAAACTCTAAAATGATCTGGGTATAATATCTCCTCTGCAGCATGGTATCCTTTAGCGAGTACTCTCGCAATCCAAGTCCAAAGTCACAGTCCAGACACATGCGGACGATGCGGCCATAGCTAGTTCCCATTTGATTCCCAGCCGAGTACTTGACCGTCAGCAGCCTCTCCGCCAAGGATTCTCCGGACCTAGATGAAGGTGCGTGCTTTGATAGTAGTGATATAATAGACTCGATGGGCATTTCGTACTCGAGCTCCAAGAGTATGACTCCTAGACCGAACAGAATTGGGTTTTTGATCCACGGGTCAGTATGTTGTTCACTGACAGTTTGCTTGGCTTTTCCCAGAACTGAGCCTAGTTGTTGAAAAAGAAATGGATTTGTGAGGCGGCAATCAGTCGCACTCGAGCTCCAAAATGATACGTCAGCCCGGGAGAATGCGTTTTCAAGCCAGGGTGTGGAGTGGTGGGCCAGGACAATCTTGGCCAGCTGGAACGCGAACCGCATTTTCTCGGCTTTGCTCACACGGTCAGAGTTCCTGACTTCAGTGTTATCTGGCTGCATCCAAGACAGGGTTGGCATAGCCATGCCGAACATCCTCCTTGCCGGTTTTACGAGCTGAACCGACAGATTTGTGGATTCAGAGGAGGCTAAACAGCCCACATGAGTCCTGGAATCGCTCGAGTCCGTGGTTCTCAAGGTGCACAAGGGCTCAAGGATTGGGCCGAGCATAATCTGCTCCTGTTGGGCTTTCGTCAATTGGCCTTCAAATATCACTTTACGGCCTCTGGTTTCCCCTCTTTCACGAACATCTCTGACTGGCGGCCTTGGAATCTCGTCGCCTTGATCGAATAGGTCGGAATTACTATCCGCGCTGCGAGGCTGATCAGCTGCCATGGGGCATGTAATTTCAAACGAAGTCGACTCCTGGGATTGACCGAGGGCAGAATTAGTCAAAACGAGGTCGAATGTGACGGAAGATTTCTGGTCCTGGTACCAGCTCGAAGATCCAGCCATGGATGGCGCCAATTTCAAGCTTGTTGAGTGAACTGGGTGCTCTGCACAAGACCACAGGTTCCCACAAGCATTTTGCAAATGCCGCGATACTTGATTCACCCTGCTAATCCTCGACAGCTCGACATCTATCGTGGGTCCGTCGTCGGGGAGATTAGGCCCAAGACCATGAAGATGACCGCGAGAGCGAACCAAGGCGTGAATGTCGAGGTTGAACGAGCGAAAGCGAGCGAGATCTCGGTGTTCAATGCGACCGAGTTGAGGCAGGATTACAGCCGCGGCATGTTGTTCGTAGTCACTAAGCACCGACCAGATGCGCCTCCCTGCATTGTCCTCTAGAGCCAAAGTCTGGTCTTGAGAGCATTGGAGCAATTGCAACAAATCAGCCGGGTCGTCATCTCGCGAGTATATGAACTGGTAAAGACTGTCTGCGCTGTCTTGAATGACTGACGAGAGGAGAAGAAAGCATTGAGTCTGGAACATAAGACGGAGGGTAGTGAGTTGCGCGGTAACTACCTTGGTGTGCGCCGGCTGGTCGTTGACAGCCTGATTATAGGCGCTAAGAATCCGCGTAATTGCAAGGATGACCAATACACCAGTGCCAAAGTCCTCCACGTAAGAGCTCACAGGCCGTTCCCAATCCATGTCCAAAAGCGTGAGGAACTTGCGGGCAGGATTGTGGCCAGAATCCATGTGCAAGGGCGCATTTGAAGATTTCACGTCTAGTAAATTTTGTTAGCAATCAGCGCTTGCTGTGCGATGAATAGATGTTACAAACAAGTCTCATCCCATGAAGCCAGTTGCCTCGCGCATTCTTCGATTTCCTTGGACACTTCAGCGGTATATTGAATGGTCGCCGACTGCATGATTGGCAATTTCATGAAGTCTGACATCTCAATGTCAGAAACGCCTTGAGACACTGAAAATCTAAAGTAACGCCGAGACCGTATGAGCTGATTGCAGTAGTGACTGCTCTTGAAAGCAATGTGCTTGGTGTTTGCATCTGTTGCAATTTTGGCGAGCGACGCAAGCACAGCGTGGAGACTATTCTTCTTTGGATCGAATCCCGGGCGAACCGAGATACCCGTGCCTAGACTGAGAAGGCAACCGACCTGCCGGTCTGGCCACAAGGATCGAGCTTCGTTCACGGCCTCTTCGACCGGGTTATTGGCCCTCACTGCGCCGTCCACAAAGGTAGCACCGCCTCTTCTCAGAGTTATGGGTTCAAAGAACAGAGGTGCAGCCGAAGTGGCGCGCGCGGCTTCCCAAATGCTACATTCGTAGTTGAACTGTCCTGGAGCGTTTGATCTGTAGGATCGGAGCAGTTGCACGTTTGATGAGTATGCGTCAACAGCGCAGACAAAGCTAAACGCAGATGTGTATATTATCAGTATCAAGCTAGTAGGGCAGATTTGCAGGAAAACATCGGGCAGGGATGGGAGCCTACATCTTGCACCGAGCATCGTCGGATTCGGATTCTCTCAGGTCAAGTTCGGGATCCATTTGTTTTTCGGAGAGCAGATTGCAGATTGCATCTTGGAGATTTTGGCCTCGAAACCAGTGACGGTTCATCTCTGCCCCCAGAACCTTGAGTACTGCAAAATCGGACCACCACTTCTTTTTGAATATGATTAGAGAGAGCTTCTTGTAGGCCTCGATAGCCTCTTCTATTGGCATTCGCAACCTCCCTAGCATAATAGCAATGAGACTGTCATATAGTCAGTGGAGCTCCCAGCCCAGAAATTCTACCGTTGGTAACACAGTCCAATTTAGGGCTGTAATGTGCAAAAAGTGGTCCAGTCACGTACTTACCCGCCAGTTGAAGTACCTGCGATCAAGTCAAAGTATTCATGTGGATGTACTTTCCTGCCAGTCACGGTTTCGATTGATTGGAATATGCTCTGTAGTAGCAAAAGAGACGTCAAACCCCGCACTCCACCGCCATCTTTCACCGTGGATTGCTTGTCAGCCCGCTTTGGTTTACTCATTTATTCCTTGGTCATACCTAATGATAAGATCCTCAGAGGAACTTGTTTTCGGGGCGGCATCTTTCTGTGAGAGGAGATGGACTATGCAAATCAGTCTCATTTGATGCGACCGTGATGAATGATGGTGGTGGTAACGGTGTGCAAGGTGTGGTGAGAGCATTCGCTATCTTGGTGGTGATAGTGGGGAGTCGGAAAGAGAGATTGCCGGGCTATCATAAGAGCTACGAATGACCAGGCCGTCAGCCGCATATGTACGAAACCTAGCCAATGGACTTCAGATTGTGCATGTAGGTATGCCATACCTATGCCCAACATTGCCTTAACAATCTCTTGCATTATGTAGTATGCTGTCAGAACGCCCGGTCTGTGCTTAGCCCCTCACAGCCAATGGATCTCCTCCAGCTGTTGGACTGCAGCACATTCCTCGGGTACAACTTTTCCCCACCTGCATTTTTTTTTTCCATCAGAGTTTCATAGCTAGGTTGCGTGGTTCATCACAATCAGCGAGGCTATCAAGACAACAGGGCTTAACCTCAAATGATTGCAGTCCAGTGATAAGCGACACTTTTCGATCATGGAGACCCTAGACGAAAATAACTCGAATGAGGAGAGGCTTGCGACAAAGCTTTTTCATGGCAGTATAGACCTCCTCTGGAATATCTTGCGGGCACGCTCACCTACAATCTCATCAGCGCCTGGGTCCGCAGGGGGAATCTCTCCTAGTCCACACAAAAATGAGGAATGGGAACAAATCAGACAGCTTTTGGAGACCTTGTACTTTTGGGGCCAGGGGTTTGCCCGTCGCTCTCGTCTTGATGCTATACTCGACCTATCAGCCCCATTGAAATGGCAGGTCATGTCTCTTCTTATCGATATCAGTCGAGCCATCATTTCGTTATTCGAACACCGTATGTTGTCCGTGTGAGCTTGGAAACAAGTTTCTGTGAAATGCTGATCGTCAAACAATTGAGACATAGGCATTTCTAAACCCGTGCATCCCGGTATTGGGAATGTACATCCTTCCAAGAGGAGCAAACGACAAGTCGAGTTAGCTTCCACTGTTGCCCGATGTATAGAGCTTTGGGGGGTCAATCTTACAGTCGGAAGTACAGAAGAAAATCTACACACGACTAACAAAGTACAAGATGAGTTGATCCTGGAGATTCGGATCTTCACTCAGTGCTTGATAGACTTGACGCCTTGCTTGGAGTATCCTGCCCCAGATCCACCTATAATCGAAGAAGAAGAAAGGCTTCATCGGGAAGTTGGGGGAGAAATTCAAAGCGTAGCCCTGCCGTGGTGCAGGAGAATCTTCGACATGTTCCCGGCAATCGATACGACTCTGGGAGAACATCTGGGTATACTAAATTGGAAGCGGTTTGATAGATGTCGCAGTTGGGCTGCCGACCCCGCATCAAAGGTCATCGTGGGAGGGATTCCAAAATACGGACCAAGCGAGACTATAGATCATGAGACGGCTCCTACCACTACAATGGAGGGCACAACCACTGGCCACCCTACTTCCACAAATACAGGAACAAATCTCGACACTGAGATCACAGCTCCGGATAATGACTTCGACGATCACTTCGAACCCCATCCCGGCAAAATGGGCAGGCGGGAGGAATTTGACTTGGAAACAGTTCTTACCTCAAGCACGCATATGGCAGGGACATTCAGAGTTCCTGACATGCCCAATGAAGA
The DNA here is from genome assembly GCF_000516985.1 of Pestalotiopsis fici W106-1. Classification (NCBI taxonomy): domain Eukaryota; kingdom Fungi; phylum Ascomycota; class Sordariomycetes; order Amphisphaeriales; family Sporocadaceae; genus Pestalotiopsis; species Pestalotiopsis fici. The sequence continues at coordinate 581,605 of NW_006917102.1, forward strand.
TCAAGACGGAAGTAGGACCTGTTCAGTGTGCAAGAATCAACTGAGTCAGAGCGTCCAAACACGGACTGATTGGAAGTACGATAAAATGATTCCCCTCTCCCCTCATGTTCATCATTGGTTATTCCGGGGTTTGAAGGCTAATCTGTTTGATTCTTCAGAAGGCATATCTATCATGACCTTGAACCCTACACCTGTACATCTCCGGATTGCGCCACTAGTGGCGTTGATACTTTCAGCAATCGCCAGGACTGGGCCGAGCACGAGTTTCAGCACCATCTTGCCGAGAAAGTTTGGATGTGCTCGGCTTGCTCGGCTAGAATGTCGACAAAGGAAGCCTTCTCAAACCATCTCGAGCGTAATCATCCAGAATACACATGGGTCGAAGAGCATATTGCAGTCGAGCTCTCAGAGAACACAGGTCTGTACATTAAATCGCCACTCATTTGTCCCATGTGTAAAGTCACCTTGGAGCCGTCATTGCAGGTTTACGCCAAACACGTTGGAAGGCACCTGGAACAAATAGCACTTATTGTTGTACAGACTCAAAACATGGATGAGTCGTTAGAAGAGAACGATACCGGTACAGAGACTACCAGTTCGATCAGTTACGCCGAAGACGATGAGATGAACTCGCCTTTGGCACGTGGCGACGACGCGGCTGTGAACTCGCCTTTGGCACGTGGCGACGACGCGGCTGTGAACTCGCCTTTGAAACGTGGCGACAACACGGCTAAGCTTGATAACAGAGCTAGTCACGGCCAGACACTGACATCGGTATATGAGGCCGCGCCAATGGTGAGCAGTACACTAAACTACGAGAATGCTGCGATATTACCTGAGAAAACAAAGACTCGCAGGTCAATCTTGCGCAAGGTTGCCGTCCTGGGTTCCAGAAGTGCGTGCGAAATTCCTCACGTTTACATTTGAACGACTGTAGATGAAGTCTGACTTTTACCCCTAATCAAGGTGCTGGCAAATCATCGTTGGTGGTTCAATTTGTGGACGGCCATTATGTTGAAAGTTACTACCCAACCATAGAGAACACGTTCATCAAGAGAATGTGGAGAGGCGACCAAGCATACAGCGTAGAAATTGTCGATGCGGCAGGACAGGTATGTTGGATCTCTTTGGCCTCCCCTTGGAGTTCACCTTGGGAATATCCGCTGCTGACGAGAATGGGCTTTATAGGACGAATATTCCATCTTAAACTCCAAACATTTCATTGGTATCCATGGATATATGCTTGTGTACTCTGTGCGATCTCGGGCTAGCTTTGAGATGGTCCAGGTGATCCGTGAGAAGATCTTGAATCATTTAGTAAGTGTGTTCTTACGTCCGCAGCCGCGGAAGGTGCCGCCCATACTTTCTTTTACAGTCAAGATTTCTGACACGTCTTTTTCTCATAAAGGGGACCGAGTGGGTACCGATCGTTGTCGTCGGAACTCAGTCTGATTCTCAATCGAAGCTCAGACAAGTATCAACTGAAGAAGGAAAACAACTCTGCGAGAAATGGAACTGTGCATGGACCGAGGCAAGCGCTAGATATAACGAAAATGTTGGCGAAGCATTTGAGATGTTGCTTTCTGAGATTGAGAAGTCTCAGGATCCGGACAGATCCGCTTCAAATCGCTGTATAACGATGTAGAGTGCCAAAAATTCACAACAAAAGTCCTGCAAGCCGTACGTGCTGTTTTCCGCCTCTCATAGTCCTGGGTTTTGGCGCTGCGACTCACCTAAACCATGACAGCTCACGTCTGTATTGAGGCTGTGTTAGTGCTTTTACATTATCTTTACTAGCTCCAATGATGCCGAAACAGGCGCGCTGTGGTACTCCGACGTAGGGACCATGACACATGCGGTTGACAAGCGGCACAGCTGAGATGACTGCAGATTTATCCGAGACGCAATTCGTCGAATTGCGTCCCATGAAATTCTGTGCGGCTGCGATTCCGCTGCATTTCTGCATTCTACCTCCTCGCCTCCTATAGTCTTCGCTTCCCTCTTTTCTCCAGGTCGTCTTCACGCCATCTAGAGTACAATGAGCAAATAGGTTCGAGATGGATTTGTGTGCCATTCCGGCCGGCCAGCCGCCAGATGGTGTCCTGCCAAACTTTTAGAATCCGCCCTCACTGGCTCCGGCCATCATTATCATTCTATCGTTGTGATTGTCTGCCAACCGCTGACTAAGTGCGACAATCGCTGGGTATCTCATTAAGGCTTCCTGCAGGTAGCCACAGACTACATTGGACTGTTTCATAGCGTCCCAGAGGATGTCAGTTGCCCCGAAGATCAGAAGATCTAAAGGGGCAAGACTCTGTCTTGAAAGCACCCGACCCCCATAATGCAAAACTTTACGTCGACATTCACTTGTACCGACCTAGAAGTGGGCCACTTCATCACCATACTATTATCGCATATTCCTCTCACCTGAACCAGTACAAAACGAAAGATGTGATCGTAAATGTTACGAAAAATGTTCAAGCTGATCCTATAGAGCTATCGAAGAATATGGTAAAGAACTATCAAATATGCCCGAGCAGGTGATCTGGAGTAGGCTACGACGTTAGTGTCACAATTTCATTCTCTAGCATGATGGCCCACAGCCTCCCGGTTGGTAGAATTCTCTCGTTTTTATATGCATCTTCATGATTAGCTAAATGTACTAAGTTTAATCACTTTGCATATTGCTCAATTCCATCCATCCCATTGTCTAAACAACCATCGCCTACGCTACTGACGCTGATTTTTGGTCGACTTGATTTTTCATGTCAGTGATAACGCCACTAGACCTGCGGCTGAACACGAATCGCATCAGTGGGACTGTTCGGCTGTTCAAACAATTATATAGACGCGATCAGTACTTACGATAAATCGCCATCTTCCACTCCATCCACGACCCGAGGCTTTCGTGTCGTTTTGTAAGCATGGAACCATCCACCCTTGAAGATGGCGTCAAGCTCTTCCACGCTGAGTCCGGCGATCTCGGGCACGGTCAGATATACGTAGACAAGTGCAATGAAACACCAGGCTGCGAAGAAGATAAAAGCACCCCAGTTGTTCGTCTGTGATAAGAGAGACGGCATACCGGCATTGACTCCATAGTAGAAGAGCCAATGAAACATTTGTGACATGGCACTGCCAAAGGACCGGATTCGATTCGGCCAGAGCTCAGCACCAAATACGTAAGGAAGAATAAGCAAGCCTGTAGTGATCAGTAAGTATGCAGTTTATCAGTCGATGAGGGAAATGGATCAACTCACCGACAGCGTATCCAAATCCATGAAAGAAGATGGCAGCAATGGCAGCCTGGGATGAGCCAGGCGCGACTTCTCCCTGTTGCTTGTATTTGAGGAAAATGCCAATGTATAGGTCAGAAATCATTTGAATGGTGACACCAACGAATAGTGACCGCCGTCTGCCCAAAGCATCAATGAAGAAGAAAGATGCCAGCAGAGTGAAGAAGAACTTTGCCATGGCGTACATGCCACTCAGGAACAGGGATCGCGTCGTCCCTCCTCCAAGGCCCATCAGCGTCAGAATGGGAACTAGGTAAGAAGTGACCGAGTTTGCACCCGATAGTTGAGCTAGGGCGTACGACACAAGAGACTGCTGGACTCGGCGTAGGTTCGCCGGCACGAGAAATGTCTCTTTCAAAATCGCCACAAATCCTGATCCATTCGCGTTTGTCTCGTCAGTGATGGAATCTTGGATAGCACTGATTTCGGCTTGAATGCGAGGATGATCGCGCGGCAAACCACGGAGCTTCTCTAGCGTCTCAATAGCCTCGTCGTGGCGGCCGACCAGGAAAAGCCAACGAGGCGAATCGCACATGAAGAAACTCGCGGTAATGCACAAAACGATCCATATGCAAGGTGAGAACCAAACAACCTGGTACTGCAGTCGTGTAGCGGCCATTGTAGCAAAGACGCCATAGACGCAGAAGATTGAGACGAACAGGGACATGAGCATGGCCACTGAAAACCAAGAGGCCAGCAGTCCGCGGGTCTCTGGGGGCGCAATCTCTACTATTGACATGGTTCCCAAGACTGTACATGGTCCAATGCCGAGACCTGCAACGATGCGGGCTGCATACAACGCCGGTAGATTTGGGGCGAACACAGCAATGAGCTGACCAATAACCCAAATGAGCATGTACAGTCTCAGCGCCCAGAGCCTCCCGATCCGATCATTGATGAAGAAGGAGAGGCCTGCACCGACACCACAGCCTATGTAGACGATGGACACGAAGTTGGATATTTCTTTCGAATTGGTGCCGGAGCTGATGCCAAAGTACTGTTGAAATCCTGGCAAGGATGGAATTACGGAGGATGAACCTTGGTCCCAAGCTATTTACGCAGTAGCACGCGTCAGCAGCTCAAGCTCAAGATAATGAAGCACATCGCTAGGGATTCATCTTACTGATTGGCACGCCGCACATTGCGTATAGGGCTGCCGATAGGAGCAGGTGTCTGTTGACTATCACCTCGCGAGGCGCATCTCGCATGGCTCTCCCATATTTTGCCAACGTTGACTCGGTTAGGACGCTCTTGAGCGCCATGGTACCGAGCTTTGGATTTCCGCTGTTATTGCTTCAGGCTCAGCAGCTGGATATATCATGTGATTGCTAGCCTCAGTATGCAAGGCAGAGAGAGACTTGTGTCAAAGTGAGCGGCCTCGTGAATGGTGGCACCCCGTACGACGGTGTCGAGAGAATAAAGGGTCGGCTGCTCATCGACGGAATACAATCTTTACCGGATTTTGTTGTTTTTATCATCTTCATTGATAATCTAGTTCATCCTATCATCCCCCCTGGTCTGCTACAGGTCTGTTGGGGTTGATAGATTTCTCAGGTTACCATACTGGAAGTGGCCATGGACAGTTGATAACGCGTCAGATAGGGAGAAATCGAGTCAGGGACATTTGGAGTAGTAGTACCAACTGAATAGCTTGGACACACTCATCGATTGACGTTACAATTGCTCGGGAGAATCCGATATGCACTAGAGACCCATGACAGCAATCCCCATTTATGGTTGTTGGTCTACCAATCAAGTGGCAGGTTGCAGAACCGTTATCGCGACTAACCAGTGCCGGTTCTCGGGGGAAACCGAGCTAAAGCCCAATAGTCAAGGTGTGGACCTCCAAGGGTCCATCCAAGCGCTGACGGGGAGCGTGGAACATTCTGTGCTTGTGCGCATCCAGTAGTCTACCCTGTCGATTGATGAGCATTGAACGGAGAGCGGAGCGATGTCTGTACTGCTTAGGAAAACCACCTGCGAGGCTTGTGAAAGATATCGTGGGCACATGTCACCAGAACCAGAATTTACAGCTCACCAGTCGCTCTGAAGGTCAAAATCAGGCCTGCACGACAAAACTCAAGCCCGCAATCAACGAGATCAAGTCCTTAGTGCCAAGTGATCATCATGGCCAACAGTATTCCGACCAAGGATCAGCCCGTCATCATAGTCGGCAGTGGTATATTTGGGCTCAGTACAGCCCTTCATCTTGCACGCAGGGGATACAGACAAGTGACTGTATTTGATAAACAGCCCTACGATGAAAGTCTCTACTCGTATTTCAGAGGCGCCGACGCGGCATCGGCAGATATCAACAAGATAGTCCGGTCCGCCTACGGCTCGCAGACAGAGTACCAAGATCTCTCAACCGAGGCGATTGCGGGATGGCATCAGTGGAACACCGAGTTGGCCACAGGCAAGAACCTTCCCCCTGGCATGTGCCAACAGGATGCCGTCTTCATCCCAAACGGAAATTTGTCTTTGTCAACAGCGCCCACTCTGCCTGACTGGGAACTTGCCTGCATTGAGGGAATGGAAAGATCAGGTCATTATAACACACAACTGGCCACAACGGATCCTGGGCACCGAGAAGTGGCCCGACGAAAGGGCATAGATCACCTGTTGGATCCCTTTCGAAGGGAGGCTCGGGGCAAAGCCAATGTCGGCGTCCTGGATACAACCGGAGGAACGGCCGTAGCCGACAAGGCATGTCGGTTTTCCCTCGAGAAAGCGAGATCGCTAGGTGTCAAATTTGTATTTGGCCTTGATGCGGGCAGGTTTGAGTCCTTTGTGCGAGAGGGCCAGAAAATAACTGGCATCAAAACCGCTGACGGGAAAGTGCATCATGCAGACATGACCATCATGGCATGTGGTGGCTGGACTCCGGTATTGGTGCCACAGCTCGATGGTCTCTGCGAGGCGACTGCCGGCAGCGTAGCGCTTTTGAAGATCCCCCGATCATCCCCAATGTGGGATAAACTGAGCCCCGATCAATTCCCGACCTTTACGTGGAATATGCGGGCCGGTGCCGGTGGCTGCGTCTATGGCTTCGCACGAGACAACGATGGATGGTTCAAAATTGGCTATAGAGGCACAAAGTATACCAATCCAATGTCCCAAGCCGACGGCAAGGAACGAAGCACGCCAGTGACTCGATGGTCTCCCGCGCATCGCGATGGCAATGTGCCAGTGGGCAGCGCTCTGACATCGTTCCCGGTGCAGGCGCATCGAGTAATCCAAGGGTTTCTCGACGAATACCTTCCGGAATTGGCGCAAGAAGGAATTACTATCGACACGACCCGCATCTGCTGGTATACTGATACCTACGATAATCACTTCGTCGTCGACTACGTTCCCGAATGTGAAGGCCTCATGGTTGCGACAGGTGGAAGTGGACACGCTTTCAAGTATTTACCAAATATTGGCAATTGGGTTGTTGATGTAATGGAGCAGGTCAATCTCGAAAGGCCCGCCATCAAAGCTTGGCGCTGGCGGACATCAGGTCCAGAGAAGCCGGTCAATGCGTTGATGGAAGGATCGAATGGGCTGCGAGCATTGGGAAATATTGCCATGTCACATCTAGGTAGAAATGCGAAATTGTAATTCAATGACTGACAAATAATATCCAATGATTTATATATGGTTCATATCGCCATGCTTGTAAGTCGCATTATGCAGTCGCAGATCATCCGGTCTAGGCGGATCATGATCAAACATTATTATGATCCAACAAAGCTGCGTTCACAAGATTGAAAATGGGGATCATTGTGTAGAGTATCTGATCCAACAATTGGAATCACGTAGTTTGTGGTATTAATTTACGGCAAATCATGTAATACATCTGCTTGTAAAGAGGTTCCTATTCTGTTGTTTCCGGTAGCGGTAGTCTTTCATGGGGGAGAAAGCACACTCCTCAGCATTTCGAGACATGATTGGAGGCTCCCTTGTTGCGCTGCTGCGTATAACTCATCTGCGTCGACCACCGACCTTCCAAGTGCAGCTTCGAGAGCATCGAGGTCAGGTCTACTCTGTAGTGGCTCCTGATTGGTCCTTGAGCCATGTCGCAAATTTGATTGGAAAATACCAGCCGCAGAAAAAGGCAAGAAGTCCTCGTAGGTGATGGGCACAGTTTCGACCACACCTGCGTCGATGAGCCTCTCCAGATCCTTTCCCTCGCCAAGTCCGAGAGGGATATTCGCAACATTGACCAAGTGGTGACGTGACTTTGTTATACACCGGTACTTGAAATAGACCAGACCACCTTTTCGCAATTCGTCCCATGTGTCTGGGTAGCTCCGGAACTTTTCCACCACCATGGCATCCACGCCTTCGGGGCTCAGATGTTGCGCTGAGTCGAGGGCTTCGCCGAGAAGCTTGTCATATAGTGCTCGTCCGGCCGGCGTCACTGCCGTGCCTCGTTCTTCAATTTCCCCGAAGCGAGCCTTGTGCGAACCATTAATGAGATCGGCGGCGGCGGCGGCGCCATCTCCCGCTCTGAATTGGATGCGCTCCTCCAAGGCGATAAAGCTAGTTTGACGAAGGAGAATCGGGAACCTGCGTGATGGGGGGCCTTCGATGCGCTCCTTCACCACCATGTGCTGCTCCTGCATTGCTCGCTGCGCACGACCGATGTCAAGCGTTCGAGGAGTCAAATGATTGATGTGGCAAGTTTGGAAGCAGGCAATGTCGGCCAGAATAGGATGCTCATTTTTCAAGATTTCGTACTCTGTGCGCGTGGCTGCTGCGACTGGGGCCCAGCAAAACGTGCGCAGAGCTTCGCGGATGAACACTTCTCCTTGTTGGCAATCGAGACGATGGTCTTGATGTTCTGCAACTTTGAGCATTTGCATAAGCTGCTGACTGAAAATATTTCGCTCGGATAAAAGTCGAAGGGCCAGGTCCCTCGCAGCATCTGATTGTACCAATTCTGGTCGGAGCAGGGTGGTGAAGATGCGAAAGGGATTGCGCGCCAGAGATGATTCGCAAATGGGTCGAAAACAAGTGGCATGCATGGGCAGACCGGCGACCGAAAGGTCATAGTAGCCAACTGGTTGCATTCCCATCAATGCGAAAATGCGACGAACCGTGCCGAGTTCCTCTGGGGTGCCGAGGCGAATTGCGCCATGTCGCTCGAGCATCAGGCGTTCCAGGCGGTCTGCTGTGGGTGGCTCGATTGAATTCTGAGAGATAACTTCTCTGTTTACATCGCTCACAATTTGCACAAGATCTCCATACAGGGGAACCTCTTCCTTGTACATGTGGGACATTGCCGTGGCAAAAGCAGTGCGGAGGTCGTCAGGGTGTACGAAGAGAGCTTCGTTGGCCATTGTTGCTGTTGAGCCAAAGGCTGAGAGCTGGCGTGAGGGCAGAACGGAAGATGTCATCATGGTACGATGGAATGGATAAAGATAACGACTTGAATTGTTTGTTCACTGCGAGGACTGGAAGTATTCATGAGCTATTCCTTGATTTTTTGGGCGCCGACGTTTGTTATAGAACATATGGCGGCGCAAACCGAGTAACACTTGATAGTATTGGAATGCCGGCACTAGGTAAATCATCACAAATTCAAGCGGTGACTAGGTATAAGCATAGATGGTCCGGTATATGTGAGTGGATCTGATACGGATTATTCCTTACGTGCTTGGTGGTCGTCTGACAGTCAGTTACCATTGTACCTCGGGGTCCTCCGAACTAGACCTGGCGTGAAGAGGTGCCCTCTCCCAGCTTCGAGACAAAGTGGTAAGGTGGCAGTGAATTGTGGTACGATGCAATTTGATTTTGTTCCCGCTGTAATATAAACCTCCCCTTCCTCTGATATCAGGCAGTTCAATGGGAGTCATGACTCGCATCAGTTGTTCATCAAAGTGGATGGGTGTTGGTGTGCGAGACCTGGAAGTCAACTAGCTGCTATTAAGAACCACCCTTTTGCACAGAATCTCATGACTTCACATTCATTTGAAGAGTCCCAAAGTCGTCGACTTATAACGTAATAAAATGGTAGTTAGCTGATCTAACACCAATGTTTTTCAGGTGGTCTGTCTTGTACATTGCCACACCAGGAAGCGGTCCTCAATCCCTGTGCTACGACTTCACCACGGGTGTATTGACCGGTGAAATCGGCTCGCCCTTGGCAAATAACGCCCGAATATTCTCAAAACATTCCCTTTCAGCCTTTTGAAACGCCACATCAGTCAACCCTCCCAAGTGCGGCTGGATAATGACCTTGTCGCTCTGCAAGAAGTAGGCGTCCGGCTTGGGCTCATTAACAAATACATCGAGACCAGCCCGCGCCACTTTTCCCGATTCTAGAGCGGCGATCAGCGCCTTCTCGTCCACTACCGCGCCCCGCGCCGTATTAATGAGGAACGCGCCGTCCTTCATAGCGGCGAATTGAGCCTCGCCGATAAGGCCAGTGGTGTTGGCGTTGAGGGGGCAGTTCAGCGAGATCACGTCGGAGGAGCAAAGGAGCTCGTCCAAAGTTTTGCAGTATGTAGCACCATATTTTGCCTCTTCTTCGGCATGAAGCTGTGTTCTGTTATGATAAATGATCTTCATATTGAAAGCAGCCGCTTTTTTGGCCAGATACTAGATTTGAAAGTGTTAGTTTTGTTATTAAAAAATTCGGGCCTTGACTCATACCTTTCCAATCGCGCCCATGCCGATAATCCCCAGAGTGAGACCCGAGGGATCCCGCCCCGGTACTAAGTTTGCAGCTGCCCGCCACGACCCGCCCCGCGCGCTCTTCTCGGCGTTGGTGGTATTTCTCAATGTCGCCAAGGTGAGGAATATGGCCATATCCGCGGTGGCCTCGGCGACCGCATTAATGGTATTACAAAAGTAGATGCCTTGCGACGCCATCCAGTCCACATCAAACTCGTTAAAACCGGCGCTGGCCGAAGCGATGATCTTGCAACCAGGCGCGAGCGCCTTGAGCAGATCCTCGTCAAACGGCTCATACGGAGGCGTGCCCATGCGAATGATAAATGCATCTATTGGGCCGTTTTGCTTGATGTCTTCTGGAAGCATGGACTGGGTCTCTGCCCGGTTTGTTGCTGGTAGGACCGAGTAATTGAACTCTCGTTGGAAGTCTGCCAGGAAATCGCTTCCAACATATTTGGGCTCGCCCAAACACACGACGCGCGGCTTTCTGGCGATGGCCATGATTGTGAGATTGAGAGATTACGGAATTGTGGATAGGAGGAATAAAGGCACAAGGTTTGAGTATATTGTCCTAAGTTTAATAGTGAGGCGGGAAAAAGTGAAGAAAGAGTGAAAACTTCCTACAGAGTCCCGACAGAGGTCAATCATGGAATCCAGATGACTTGTTGATGGAATCAAATCTCAAGGCGAGATCCAGCCGGTAGGCAGCCGAGCATCGGTGTTCCATTGCCCGGTGCGGAATGAGGTGCTCTCCACACCTGCTCCAAATGTGTATGCTCGGATTCCCCCGTGGTTGGTCTATTCAGTAGCTTCCGTAGAGGAGTCCCGCCCGGCCTTGTATGGCGCTGGATGATCGGATTCCCCCGAGTACCTTCATGGGAAGAAAGTGGGGCAAAGCCACATTACCTACACGGAATACGTCAACCATCATCACAAGTGTTCTCGAATGAATGACAATAAGCGTTCGGTGAAGGGGTACTACTGATTGGGCCCTTCATTTCGTCTTCCTTTTAGCTAAGAGATGACATCGACAGAGGAAGCAACGGCGTCGACGCCAGCCCAGCAAAGCCCAGCGTCACTGCCACCGCTAGGCTTCATCTCCGTCGAGGTGATCATACACAGACCCCCGGGGGACCCCTTCAACGAGGCAACTTGGCCCTTTCCGTTGATTCGTGAACGGGCAAAAGACTCCAAAGTGTCACAGGTCGTCTCTTCGGCGGGATATGACGACGACTTCATTGCTCATTTCGTCGACGCCGGCCAGAGGCTGGTGCAAAGAGGCGCCGTGGGGATCATCACCAGCTGTGGCTTCCTAGCCATGGCTCAACCAGAGTAGGTGTTCTTATCCAAGTTTGGGATGAATAGTATAGAAACAACAACTAGTCATCGTATACCACTACAGACGAGACTAACAGCTCTAGACTGTCTGAGCGCCTGCCTGTCCCTGTCCTCACGTCTGCGCTCGTTCAGGTCCCATCAATCATTGCCATGCTGCCTCGAGAGAAAAAAGTCGGTATCCTTACCTACGACGACAGTCGTTTGGGAGATATGCACCTAGAAAAGCTCGGAATCCCACCATCACGGGTGTGCATTCAAGGTGCCCCCGCAGACGGCCATCTTCGTCACCACATCAGGGACGGCGCAGAGTATGTGCACGAACAAATTGAGACGGAGCTGGTGCAAGTCGCGCAAAAAATGATGACCAAGTATCCGGAAATAGCTGCAGTATGTCTAGAGTGTACAAATATGCCACCGTTTGCGGAGGCCATTCAGAAAGCGATTGGCAAACCCGTGTATGATATATGTACGGCCGGTTCCTGGTTTTACTCTGGACTTGTAACGAGGCGACCAAGTCGTTGGAATCCTATACCCAAAGATACGATAGAAGGTAGAACATGAAACTTTCTAGTGCGCGTCTCGTTTTCAATCAACCATCATCTCCTGAGAGTGCTTGCACAATGACTTCAAATTGCCCTCTACACTAGAAAGTCCCCTTTCGTTTCCTTGAGTATCATCTGATACTCTGGCACAAACTGCATGTACATTACATCAGGACTACCAGTCCCCTTTTTGGTGTATTCAGCCTCTTCTTCCGTGACAAAAGTCTTGCTCAACTGGCTCACGGCACCTCCAACACTCGAAGGGATCGTGGCTGACTCGACGAGAAGCTGAGTCTGGCAAGCCCGCTCAAGCGCAATGAAAAATGCGGCAGCTTCGGCGATTGTGCCGCCACACGTGAGTATGCCGTGATTCTGGAGGATGATGTTCTTGTTTCGAGGACCCAGTGCTTCTGCAATATTTCGTCCCTCCTCGGGTGCAAATACGACGCCGCCAAACGCCGCGTACACAGAGAGGTCGTCGTAGAACATGCAGCTATCTTGATTCAGCATGTCAATTGGTTTTCCAAATGTACTCCAGGCCCTCGCATAGGGACTGTGCATGTGGCAAGCCGCGTTGATATCTGGTCTTGCAGCGTGAATGGCACTGTGAATAATAAAGCCAGCTTTGTTGATTCTGGCATTATTTCCACCGATGCGATTGCCGTTCTTATCGACATGTACCATATCCGATACACTCAGAAGACCAAAATGGAAGCCATAAGGGTTGATCCAGAACGTATTGGGATTGATAGGATCTATACTCGAGTTTAGCAAATAGGACGGGCGGAGAGAAAGCAAACAAAATATTTCACCTCTCAGGCTGATATGGCCACTGCCGCCATCAGCAAAGCCCAATTTTGCAAAAATGCGAAATGCGCCTGCCATTTGTTCGAGCTGCCATTGTCGTTGCGCTTCTAGAGATTCTGGCCGCGGAATATGGTGCAATGCCCGGGTTGGCCTGGGCTTTGAGGAGCTGCTAATCCCATCGACCTCGGCCACAGTTGTAGGCGATGCTGTCACGACTTCTGTTGCTGACATCTCGAAAACACTTGGAATAATAGATTCTCTATGATAGATTGACTGCAGGAAAATGACTCCCCTTTTCTTATCGAACCACTTTATAAAAGGGTTCTGCGGCAGGATCGCGGAATCATAGGTCCATTTGATAGCGGGGTCAGCCGGATAGCACCGACGCCAAAGCGCCTATTGGTTTCCGGTTAGAGGGAGATCCCGAGTGCCACTCCAGCGGTGTTTGGTGGCGGCTGGTGGGTCGCACTGCAGTGCTGTATGATATCACTGCATCAGCAGCGACCAATAGTAGGAATCAATTGCCCTTCGGTCTTGTTTGCTTAATGATTTCAAGTTTGGTCTCTCATCCCTTGCAATAGTTCTTGAGCCAACCATTGCGGATCTCCTGGGGCATTTGAATAGTCCAGACTCATAATCCAGTCTTGAAGCGAAAATTGATAATCGGGCGCACCAGGATTCTCCATCAGATGATCGACCGCAATGCCCGATATCAGCCCTTCCAGCTGCGCGGCAGGCGGCGGCGGCAAGTCGCTGCGGACTTCGCACGAGTCGCTGGTTCCTCTGTAGACCAAGTCCATTGTCCGTTCTGATAGAACCTCGAAAATGTCACGGTATGATGACGCTTGACCCCAGCGCTCGGCAATAATTGTTAAAACTGTAGTGCAAGCCATACATGTATTCATGATTGTAGTGGCTTTTGTTTGCTGACGGAGGAGGGGCGACCGCCACAGACAATAAAGGTAAGTCAATCCACCGAGGAACAAAATATGTAAACTGCCCCACGTGAATTGTATATGCGATGCCTGACTCTGATAAAGGCGTCTATAGTGTAGACACATGTCCCTCGCCCTATCGGAGCATATCTCAAACGCACGTTGTTGTGCATCTGCGTGTAGCCCTTGGACTGGGGACCGCGGGCTTCTGCCGGAATCTGAGTAGACACCGACAATATATGGGCGATAGAGAAGCAATATCGAGTAGTCATAAGCAAGCTGAAACCAATCATTGGAAGCAAAGACGGAGAAAGCTCGAGTCTGGTTGTTGACCAACTTTTCTGGAATAGTCGCACGCCATTCTTCGAGTTCTTGGCGCAGACTCTCAATTGAGCCTCCGGGCTGGCCGTAAGTGGCATTGGAGTACAGAGCATCGTTGAATTTTGACCACAACCGACGCAAGTTGATTGCGTGGAGTGCTCCAGTCATGGAAGTTGGGGGCTCGGCTGCATTCAGCCGCGGTTCACCCTGCAATCCGTTCGATGTGAGAGACTCGTCATCAATGTCCATAGGAAGCTATAGTAGTTGAGCATGTGATCCTGGAACAAATCATTACGCCAATGAAGAATAAATGCTCACCTCGACGTCAATGACTTTGTCAGGAATACCAACAGGGCGGCCTAATATAAATGATGCTACCCGATCAATATCATAGGCTACCCAAAAACACCTCTTGGACATCTCCTTGGTCAATATATCTGCAGAGCTCCGGTAACGCTCTGCGCTACGATGATAGCCAAGTTCAATGCAATGTCTGATGGCCATGCCAGAGATTTTCCTATGTTCGCTTTAGATAATTGCACCTAGCAAAGCTAGTAAAGACCAAGATGGCTTACCATAAACTTGCTCCTATTGGAGACCTTATGGAGTAAATAGCGCAGCAAAGCAAAGTTTGCACTGATTGAATATTGTCGCGATCTAACAATGGAGCAATATGCCTCATTGCCATGGTATAATAACTCTGCATATTGTCAGCTCAAGCCTTTGTAAGATTTGACATAAGGCTAGTTATCTGCATATACCTCGGCTTCATCTATCGCGGAAGGCCCAAGGGTGAGACAACCGGTAGCACAAACCTGTAATGACGGGTTAGTGCGGGAAGAACGTGCCAGAGATATCTATTCAGCTTGCCATGAGGACGAAAAATAGAGATGCACCACTGGCCCTAGTCGGATCGCCTTGTATAGTGGCGTCCAGACACTCTTTCTCCATCAGCCGAAATGTAGGGCGATGGAGAAATGGATATTGCGGATGAATATTCTGAAAATATGCTTCGGAAAGCTTGGCCATTTTGCTCGGACTTGGGAAGTCAATCGCGACAGCATGTCCGGCGCGCTCTCCAGCTTCGCTTACGCTGCCCCATTCGGAGCCATGGTTTTCGCTCCGGCGAGACAGTCCAATAGTTGAACTCACTACGCGCGAGAAATGAACGGCAGAGGAAGGGCCGAAATACTGCGGCTCGCGCCCAGCTGCCCCCAAACAGAGCAGGGCGACTTCATTACTCAGTATATCACCCTGTCCCGCGTCGTCATCAACGCCACGCGCTCCATTGACGACTCCCTCATCGAGCTGGGCCCCAGGTAGAGGGGGGGAGACTGCATCAAGATGATCGAGAGCTACTTCAGGCCGCGAGTCTTGGAGAAGACCCTCGAGATACGCAACACGGGCTTCTAATGAGCGAATGTAGTCTCTAGGACGATGCAAGCCCGTTGCCGGATCTTCAACGAGGCACTCTAAAGCCGGTTAGTATTAGACACACAATTATATAGTCAGAAGGGAGCTTTTATGAGTACCTCGGTCGGTCCTGGTACAATTCCTGCATTTTGGAGTCTGTCCATCACACTATTATGGTATTCAGTATCGAGCACCTTGGCGTGTCTGCTGAGATGAGAACCCGGGCAACGCGGTAATCACCTTCAATTTGCGCTGCTTACAATTGATGCATGCTAGCATCGTCCGTTCACCCACGCGCGGCCGCTTGGCAGGCTGCGAATCGGAGGCCGGGGCACTCATACTGGCATAGACATTCGGGTCGATGATCAAAGCTGTTTCATACAGGCGGCTGAAATTGGGTACCCAAGGCTGGTGAGAGACTCGGAGTTGATTTGCGTAACCGTTGGCGGGACCGGGGGCGCCAAAGCGGAGGCGTGGCACTGGAAATCGAAAGTCACTGGGAATGAGCTCCACTAAAATGTACCAACACTTGGGCAATTGCCTGCATAAATGCATCTCGTAATGCAGATGCAGATCTTTTTGAAAAGAGGTTTCATGACTAACTATACAGAGTAGCTTCTGTTATCAACATCTGTACTATGCTATACAGTTGTGTTCCTATTATTGATGGACGATGTTCTACTACTACGATGGCCACGCATTGCATAAGTTCCTATGTACTTATCTTCTTGACGGCCAAAAGGGCTTGCAGGTCGCCTAAGGTTTTCACCAGCTGCACAGCAGCTGGTGCTTCTCCGTGGTGCCATAATTCACAGATCTCGGGATTGATTTCCAGTAGTCGTAGTAGGTAGTGCATCTCCCCCGCAGTCCCCTGGTGCAATAATTGGCACCCTTGGAATACACCGAGTGGGGCAGGAAGCTGAGTTCTCCCTGCCTTAACTGCGCGCCGTGGTGCTCCAACGTCCGGGCTGCCCTACCTCTTTTGAATGCGATATTTGGTAAACCCAAAGGTTCGAAGTCTATTATAACAAAGCTTCAAAACAATTATATTATCGAAAGGACAAGCAACGGCTATCATAATAGTTTTGAATACTTTTTATATTGCTTTCACTCCTAGATAAATTCTTGTCAACTTTAATTAATTTAAAAGTGTCGGGGCCGGAATCCCAAGCATCTAGCTGTGATATACATCATTATACCTCCGATAAAACTGTTTCACGCTTTATCATGATGCCCTCCAAAGGAATGCCGATGCCGGTTTCGCGATTCAAATTTTTGTTGCTGTGCCCGGTGCTAACATTTATGCTGCGGCTGCCGTAGTGGTCGGCAGGGGTAAAGCCATCTTCGATATCGGCCAACCGCTCGAACGAGCCATTATTGTTGGAAAAGTGGTTACGATGGAAGGAGGCTTCGCCGATAGTAGTGACGCCGCTCGCGGGCGTCTCTTTGGACGGCGCTGTGCTGATGCTCTTGAGAGGGTCGCCGAACCTCAGCTTGCGGTAGACAGGCACCAGCGTTGGAGCGCATGCCGCGATGATGGCTATGTATATCTCAACAACTGTGGCGACGCCCGAAGGGTAGAATTGCACTGGGGTGCGAATTAGTTTCTCTGCTTGCACTGGACGTTTTGCCAACTCTTGACGACTTGCACGTAAAATTCCATGTTCCTTCACGATACATTACCGCCGTGTATGCTGTACGAATCACAGCGGACGTGAAGGCTCTGCATGATGACCATTGACGATTAATTATTGTCGGCAGTTTACCCGTCGAGGAGAGAAGGCTTACCCGCCACCAATGAGGAACACTCCGCAGATGTTGATCTTCTTCCGCATGCTTGTCTTCAATTTCAAAACTTCGTGGATGGGCAATGTCAAGGTAAAGAAATCAATGACACAGTTGCTGATCGAGTTGGCGAGAAAGCAGAGTATTGGGTCTAGACATGTCGTGGTCGAAAGGGCTTGAAGCTCGATGTACCAGAACGCTGGCAGCGGCCGGCACTGTACAAAGTTGAGAATAGTTATGGCAATACACCAAGCAATGCACATTGACCCAAGAATTTTGCAGCCTATATTGACTGTTCGCGTTGGAAAGACGCGCCAATAAAAGGCCAATGCTGATAGCTTGATTAGGGGAGAGCTGTAGGTATAGGCAATCTCGGCCACAAAGAGGGACTGTTCGATTCTAGATTAGCAGCTGCCATCGAGAAAATGCAATGACGATGTCTCTCACCTGGAACAAGACCACCACAGAATGAGGATCCTCGCTGGCAGTAACCCTCATGTCGCGACCCACTCCACCACGCACCATGCTCACGCAACTAGCTACCATGAGAGCATGCTGGAAGAAGAGGGACGCTGCGCAGAGATAGTCGTCCAGTCCAAAGGCCTGCCTAGTCAATCTGCGCGCCCAAAACCTTAGGACAACCACGAATGTGGCGCTGAACCCGAGAATAACAACACCAACGACCCTACCAGCGCTGTGGTTGGAGTAGTCTAGGGGTGGTTGGATAAGTTGCTGGTCCATTGCTGACATGCTTCTGATCGGTATCTCACGAGGGCAAAGTTATTGAAGACAAGAACTGCTCTGCTGCACAAGGAACCAACAACGATGGTGCAGGCCTCTAATAACAGAGCATCGTTTTTGAATTCCTAGATTGACTCTCGGGGGATGGAAACGACGTCGTTTGTCTTTTGGCAATGAATGCGGTGCAACGCTGCAGCCTTCTTGTATGGTGGTTTGATGCTGGTAAATTCTAAAAATAAGCAGGATCGAATAGTCTGGCAGGGGGGGTCTACGTATACGGGCATTGCAGAACGTGGCGGCCTTGTTTCTCACCCTCAGATGTGGTATCGGCCCCCACCTCCCCGGGGATCTTCGGTAGCGAGAAAAAAACCTTTGAGCCGCTGAAGTGGTCGGAAAACTGCTTGAGCTTTGCGCCCGGGCACTTTGGCATTCAGAACACTGTGATTGCTCATTCACCAGATCCTGTATAGCATACGACGATCTTGACTCGAATGCTACGGCCAACAAGTCGCATGCAGGTAAATATTGAACCCATCCCCCGCCCTCACGTGTTCTAGAATCTTGGCTACCACTATAATCGATGTGTGGGTAGCCCCCAACGGTCCCTGGGATGCGTAAGCGAGTTGTTACACAAGGGAGTTGGAGTGCATATTCGCGAAATTGCACGATCAATCGGGTGGTCAGCCGGCCAAGGGCTTGGCAGATCTATTGGGATCAAGAAGTGGAGGCTCTGGCCTTCCTCGGCTGGCGGCGGTCGGTTTTCCCAAAACAGACAGTCTTGAACTGCCTGTCTTTTTTGTCCTACTTTAATTCCAACTCCATTGCACATATTCATACAACAGTCAACGGCTTTCAGGAAAAGAACGACATACATTTTCCACTTTGCAGATTTGATCAGTCGTCTTCTACAAGCAACAATCAGCATGGCATCCACCGACAAACACCCGCTGATATCACGCCAGCCTTTGAGGCTGCTATTTCAATTATCCTATTCCATCATCATCCTTGCACGGCTGCCTTATTATTCTGCCATATCTCTGATTCCCTGGCTCAGACCAAATCCAAGATGGAGTGCAAAACAAACATTCATGACCCGTCTGTTCTATCCAATACTCGACATGATCTCTCGAGTCGGCATCACAGATAGCTTGACGTTGGAAAAGCGCAAAGAAGGCGATCGCTTCCAGGTTGTGGAACCCGCCGCTACGAGCGTCTACCAGGGACTGCCGGTATCCAAAACGATCCAGCCAGCAGTCATCGGAGGCACGTGGTTCCCCAAGGCTCCAGACGCCGCCATCGCTTCCAAGACCGTGTTCTTGTACTTTCACGGAGGGGCATTCATCCAGGGCGACGGGCGGGATGCCCAGTGCGCCACCATCGCCAAGATGCTACTCACAAAAGGACGCGCCGACTCTGTCTTTTCTGTACAATATCGCCTTTCTGGGTACGGTGGTCTGAATCCATACCCAGCAGCGTTACAGGATGCATTATCCAGCTACCTCTTCCTTCTGAATGTCGTCCACGTACCTGCCAAGCAAATCGTCGTGGCCGGTGACAGCGCCGGAGGCAACCTCGTCACGGCCCTTTTGCGATACCTGGCGGAGCACGGGGCGGCCACTGGCATCCCGGAGCCAAAGTGTGCAGTTCTCATATCACCCTGGGTGGCGCCGTTTGACTACGAAATGGCAGGCAATCCTCACCTTGGCACCGACTTCGTCCCTTCTTCTTACGGGGCCTGGGGCGCGCACAGCTACGGTGGAGGCCGGCCCGGGGCTGCCGCCGATCCCTACATCACGCCCCTGGGCAACCCTTTCGCCACGAGCGTCCCAATTTTCTCCAGTGCGGGCTCGGCGGAGATTTTCTATGAGCGCATCGTACGCTGGGTGGACGAAATGGGTGCCATCGACGGGAACAAGGTACAGATCTACCACGAGAAAGACGCGGTGCACGATACATTCTTTTCGGCGGAGATGCTTGGCTTTGAAAACAGTGCCTGGGAGGTTGCCGCTCAGATTGGTGAGTTTGTGGGAAGGTACTGACGCTGCATTGCTCGTCAAGACGGCTAGCATGGTGAACTTCTTGATAGTTGTCGCCGCAAGCTTACGAACAGTCCTTATTCTCGTAAAAAGTCTACCAATTCAATTTCACTAAACCGGTCACCGGCGCATCACCGTCAAGGAGATTCCAGGCCTCACCTGCTGTGCTGCATCAATTCCTGGTCCATGGGTCACATAAATATGTATATGCCATTTTGAGCAATTCCCACCACATACGACCATAGACACCAGAAAACTCGGCATCCCGTCCGCTCTGCCCTAGATAAACTGGCGATTGGCTGGCCAGTAGTCGGATCGGTGATGATTTAATGACTTTGCAATCCTCCGGTTTTGCTGTTTCTTTCGCGCGTTCGAGTCGGTGGTGGTGGCATTATACGGAAGTGTAAAAACATGGTTATAGTGCAACTATAGCGACGTCTCCCGCGGGAGCTGCCGGAGCTAGCTCATGTTAGTATAACTTTAGCTGGTTCGTAGTGTGTACGGTGGTGTTACTAGGTCACAGATAGCGGGGAAAACTACATAGCTAACATCATTACGAGAGCTCGCAGAACCAGTACAATCTTTCAAGTGCGTTTATTATTATCATTTTTGGGGTAAAACAGCGGGGTATAATCAACTAGAAAAGTGCTTGCGATAGCCAATCGAGTTACGCACACTTAGAGATATAGTACGGCCATTACGATAAACATGATTTTAACACGTTTTGAGATCTTCGTATTTATTGCCTACCTAGGTAGTTTTATAGGTCCCCTAAATCATTAGCTACTCGAGTTTAGAAATACTAATTATGATGGTAGGACTCCAAAAAAGATGGTGGGCTGGAACCATACCTGGTTCGCCGACATGTCAGCTCGGCGCACCTTTATCCCGCTGTAAGGCCTTTTTAGTCCTCGAGAGTTATGCAGGTTTTAGCATGCAGCTGTAGTATGGCCACTTAAGCGTATAGCCTAACGAGGCTCCGGAATGCCTTGGGCATCAAGGCATTCTCCGAGTAATTCGCTTTTGGAGTCCGCGATCTTGAGGAAAACAACACTAGGCAACAGCGAAAATAAAGGTGTTCGAGCTCAGATTATTCTCCTGTAATCTTTTTTGGACGCGCCCGGACGGACTTTGCGCACGGCTGGTATGTCACAACCTTATATACTATTAAGCAGCAGCCTAACCCAGCTCAGGCCTCCCACGGCATCCTATTGCCTCCGGTATCTATTATGTATATCTTTATAATATCGCTGGTTTTATATTTGGTTTTCCCTTTTCTAGAGCCACTCTTCCGAATTATATTTAATCATATGGCCATCGACTCATTCTCGCATGATCATGTCCCTCAACGTGCCCAAGCATGCCCGGCGATCCACTTCCCGCGTAACAACGACTTTGTCGGGCGCGACGCCCAACTCGCGCAACTTAAGGAGTCTCTCCTGCGGTCCCAGACCGACAAGTCAATGGTAGCGATACATGGACTCGGCGGAATAGGGAAGACACAGCTAGCGCTCGAGTTCGCCCGAAGCGCCGACGAATCCTGCTCCGTATTCTGGGTCCCCGCCCGTACCGAGACGTCGTTTTCACAAGCCTACAAGTCGATCGCAACGCTGCTGGGACTGGCAGGCAACCAAGACGTCTTGTCCAAAGCCACAAAGCACACAAGTCAAAGGCTTAAAAATAATCTTCAGTACCAGGCCTGGATCGATAACTCCCTCGTTGCGACAACGTATCCGAAGCAGCCCAAAGAAAGATCAATTTTACCCGTTTTAATCAACGGCAAACATTTCGATGGGTTCCCCGACACAAATGCCACCCGCAATGTGATGACAGAAGAATTTGCCGTATCTATTGGTGCAGTGATTGATAGGGCTACAGCTGGACGGGCTACTTTTATCAACGCAATTGGGGAGAAGACGAGCTCGATTGGCCAGACTTCGCTTGAAGTGGCCTTTCCTGATAATCCTGGAAAGTCATGGTCTTGCCAGTTTCAAGTGGTCCGATGCTGCCCCGAAGGCCTCGTCTTTGGTGACCATTTCTTAAGGACGTTGACGGAAACTTTGACCAAGTTCCGCCATCGCCTTAAGAAAAAGGCAACAGTCTCAGGCCTGAATATACGCAGACTGTTGCATATGGAAACACCCCGCCAGCAGCTGAGGTGTTCCATCAACTCGCAGGGGACACTCGCCAACATGGATACAGGATCCGACATTGACCTGGTGTCACTGAAATTCGCTGAGTCTTGTGGGTTGGACATTTCATATTTTCCTCATAATGAAGGATTCGTCAAGCTCTCCAACGGTACAGTGAAAAAGCTCCTAGGATACAGTGACAACCGGCTGAATTTGGGAGAGGATTTGAGAGAGAAGAGGTTCTTTGTCCTGGATGGCCTCGTTGCTGATGTTGTCCTGGGAGATGACACTCTTGAGGACCTTGACGTGTTTAATAAACATGTCGATTCATTTGTGGATCAAGATGATTTTATCGAAGCGGACAACTTTCACATGATCGAATGGAGAGAACGTTACGATAGTGTAGAAAGAAATGTCGAGACTCTTCTGCGAGCCGCGGAAGGGGTGCCGGCAGCGGAGGAACCAAGTTTGCGGCGACGTTTTGCTCACGTATTGAGACATGGACCCAACAATGCTCGCACAAGCAGACCTGTCAAATGCGGTCAGTTTCTATACAACTCACATTGCATTGAAGCTAGTCACTGATAATAAGCAGATGTCCAACTCCGGCTGAGGCGAACACTCGAAGACCTTGACAGGCTCGAGGACCATCTTGACGACCAATCCCACAGGCGGCTGGAGAAGGTTAGAGGAGATGATGTGCTGCGAGAACAGCAAAGCAATGAACTCCGAAAGCGACAGTATCAATATTTGCGCACTAAGATCCTCGGAGGCCTACAGAATTTTGATAAGATAGAAAAGGGATGATGCTATCGTCAGGCTTTTTCTTGTTTAGACCATTCCTATCTCCTCCTTTTAGGATACCCTTTCCGGCAAATAAATGAAGGCAAGGCCAAGGACAGATACCTGCACATTTTCTAGCGATTAATGGCACATAGGTTCCATTGTAGAGCAGCAGGACTTTAGATATGGTATTGATTATTGTTTGCTGCAGTATAAATAATTTCTCAGACACACTACCTAGACCTTTGTGACAACTGAATAAGTGCGGCACCGTAGTCGTTCAGTCTGAGTTAACTTAGCTGTATTATCAGATGTTTCTAAATCTGCGACGAGCCTGAGAACATTCTAGATAGCCCTCGTATACCGACCAAGATCAATGTTTCCAAGACATAGCAAGATTCTCTCCAAAGCTACTGTACAAGGGTCTCCAATCCAAGAACCCTTATCCAGTGTTATCTACCGCAGCAGCAAAATCTCCGCTAACAAACACGACAAGAACCGCGGCATACGCTGCACAAGCACCAAAAACCTCTGCCCTCCTAGCATTTGTCATCATGACAATGGCGACGGCAAAAATGGCAACAAACATTGCAATAAGGCCTATCGTTATATTTGGCTGCGAGGATGCTATATGGTAAAGAACGAATATCGGTAGGAAAAGTAGGATACCTGCGAAGAAGGTAGATATAAGAGTTGCTACAAAGTGGATTCGCCTGAGGGGGTAACGCACCACCTCGTCCCGCGGGATATGAGAGATAGCAGCGCGGTGTTGAGGCAAGAGCGGTGGTTCCCTTGTTCGGAAGCACCTTGACACATACGTACCAAGAAAATTGGTCAGAAGGTCTGGGTGAGGTTGTAATTTTAGTGTCACATAGTCGGAAGAACGGATTTGTCTCTCGTCCATATCTCGTGGGTACAGATTTGAACTGGCGCCGGTAAGCATAGGTAACGTTGTCATTTGCGGCTCGGCCTCGTTCAGGGCAACTCGTGTGTGGAAGTAGCCCGACAGTGCCTTCATCGTCTGCTCGGTAGGCTGTGAAAAGGATAAAACCTTAGAGTGTCGAATAAGTGCTTCTTGATACTCCACCAAGGTTTTCCGGATGTTCATGGCAAGATCCATTCTTTTCTTCCATCTATCGGATGTATAAGTGTCGGAGGTAGGTGTATTTGCGCTTGCTATATTCTGAAATGTGACCCAGTCACGAGTGTGCTGCCTGATAGTTCTCCGCGTTTCCGACGAGCTCAGAGCTTCGTTGGCGTCTTCAAGATCATATTGGTCCTGGCGTGATTGCAACTCTGCCAGCTCGCTCTGGTAAAATAGGAGATCGCGAGCCGCTAATCTTCCAAATCGACTATAGACAGCCGTGCTGTGATCTTCATCGCTGTCGATAAAGTCGGCCAGGGCGCCAAAGCCTGAAATGTAATAACGATTCGTGTTATCTTGCTCTTCATGTACCATTGCGAATAGCTAGGAAATCTGGTCTTGTAGGTTGTTCTCGGGAGATAAGGCGAGGGCGAGGACATAGTGCTGATATTCGGTGGGATTGAGGGGATTGAGGGGTAAGCCATTATGGGCACGGCCAAGATCATAAATAATAGACATGATTCCTTAAGAGGCACACTTCGGTATCCCGTTCGACCAATAACAATGCAGGGTACAAACAATCTCACAATCTACGTCCGGGGCGGAGCAAGCGATGTCAAGTGTACTGTCGTGCGAATGCGTGGGACTTTAGGCACAGCCACGAATGGTCGATCTCGAAAGTCGTCGCGCTATCGCTCTAAGCCCCGCAGCCTTCTTTAATCATAGTAGGTCTTCATCTCAGAGATATATTCACGCCCTGATTGAATGTTTTGCAAGCCGGCGATCCCATACGTGCTCGAAGGAATTGGCCATTTAGTGGTCAGGAACACCAGTCACCACAATAGCTATGAAGATGCTCCAAAGAGCTGGATTAGTACTCAGATCGGTGACAGCTGGGGAGTCCCCGGTGTTGTATAATTTTTGCCTATTCCGAAAATTTACCTTTTTCTTTCTTTCTTTTTTTTTTTTTTTTTTGGACCTGGTTAGTGACGATAATGATGTCGGTGTTTCGGTAAATCCAACTGTGAATGGCCAGACAGCACTGACTTGTCATGTACTATTTCATGCCAAGCGACGAAACAAAATCGCAGTTCTCACTAAAAATTTTCACTACCACGCTCCGTGGTCACTTGATAAATATCTAATAACTATAAAGAAGATACATGAGCTATTGCCATCGAGAAAAAGAGTATGGCTTACTGATACACCGCATCATTTTGGTCTGATCCAGCACATCACCTAGCCGAAATTGTAGGTTCCACCTGTAATGGACGATCCAGCAAGTACATTGCGCCCATTGATCGGCCCATTGAAAACAGATCGCGGCATATTTGCCGGCGGTTGGTCATTCTGCACAATTCCTGGGTTTTCTTCCGAGGATACTTTTTCCGATCTTTTGGAAATCATGTCCTTGTCCGTCTGAGTATAGCGCTCGAGAATCGCCTTGGTTGTCGCCGCCGCCGTAGCGGCTGCGAAGTCCTGCCACCCCTTGTTCTTATGACAATCAGCATAATCGCACACGCCCTTCACCACAATACAGGGCACTTCATCCCAGACTCCGGCCCCTTCCATCTCAAAGGCTATGACATTCTCTTGTTGGGCAATTCTGTCCCGGTGCCTAGCCGATTTGATCACAGTGTCGCCAGATGCGACAGATCCAATATGTATGTTGGGTTCCTGTATGACCCAATCGCTTGCTGCCTGCTGTTTCTGCCTCTCATCGAGTCGATCCCGACGCACGAGATGGATCTCGTCGCAGCCTAGGGCGATGCACGACGAGCTCATGGCCAAGTCACAGACGGGATCTGCATCCTGGATACATTCGTGGCAGATACACGCAACCTGTAGATGATGTTTATGGCGATAGCTCGGCTCAAAAAGCTTATCTTGGGCGGTTCCGGGGTAGCTATATTTATCTTTGCCAATGCGCTTCTTTGAAGCTGCATTGGCTTGCAATTGCTCGAGATATCTAAGTGTTCGGGTTTCGAGCCTTTCCATCCCGCGATCAGTCCCAAACAAAGCAATAAGGCCACGGACGTCTTTGTTTGAGCGGCCAAGGTTGTCTTGGATAGTATCTTTGCGTTCAAACTTATCGGGGTACTGTCTTCCGAAATCGTACTGAACCACCGAACTGCTGATGATCACATCGCCAAGCAAGATTTCTCCGTGCTGACGACTAGTCGGGACACCACCGCAGACGCCGACAATGAGGGCAAGTCTTAGGGCAGGATAGCTAGAACGCATGCTGGCAGCTGCGCTGGCCGCGTTCACCTTCCCCATATGTGGTAAGAGGGCCAGGACGACATCGTAGTTGCCTATGCGACCAACCGTGTAGTGGTTGGGATCTCCACTGGCTTTGCCATACTTGTCTTCGTCGTCATCCCAGAATTCGTCAAAGATGAGTGAGACGGCGTTGTACTCGGTTTGCAATGCGCAGATTATCGCAACGGTGAAGCCATCACGGTCGGAAGGCGACTTGAAAGACATACTGGAATGAAGCGCTGTTCTATGTGTTCTCCGCTCTATGTATTGCAAGTTCAAGACGGGACTGATATGCCACCACTGCTCGGGGACACGCATGCATGGTAGAGAATCGCATAGTCGTCGGGCGGTGGCGCTTCATGCTGATGCGGGGTTCGCTACGAAGCCAAGGACCTCAGCTGGATAAGGCTGGCGGCTACAGCCCAACGAGCAAAGCCTTGGGCATACTGAATGGATACCCATCCATGGCAACAACCGGAGTCTGATTTTTGTGATGAATAAACGACTGTCGTTGTGTCGTGGGTTGAGATACTAAACCTGGCCGCTATCTATGAGATCGATCGCTTCCGTCGTACCCCACCTTTCGATCGAAAAACGATTACCTACTGCACATGGCCACGTCAAACTCTTTTGACCCGATCGGAGGGCGCAACGTGCTGGCAGGAAGTCAGTTCAATAACACAACAATTAATTTCGGTGACCAGAAAGGTATGCAAGATTGACTTGGTCTTTTTGCTCATCAGGAAGCAGGCTGAGTGTCCATGTAGATTCCCTTCACGATGCCCAAGCCGCCTGCCAGGCGATCCACTTCCCGCGCAACAATGACTTTGTCCGGCGCAGCGGCATTTCCGCGCAGCTCGAGCGGCTACTCCCGCCCCGGACCGAATACCAGAGCGCGGCGCTATGGGGACTCGGCGGAGCGGGCAAGACGCAGCTAGCGCTCGAATATGCATACGGCCGATGCGCCAACGACTCCTCCTGCTCCGTGTTCTGGGTCCACGCCGATACCGAGACGTCGTTTGCACAAGACTACAAGTGGATCGCGACAAAGCTGAGATTAGCAGGCGGCCTTGATGGCAATGAGCTGCTAAAGGCCGTGCGTGCTGCCATCGAGGGGCTGCCGCATTGGGTCATGGTGCTTGATAATGCGGACGACTTGTCGCTGTTTGGGGTCAGGCGGAACCCAAGGCTCGCACGCGGTAGTGCCACGGATGGTGCCGGCAACGGTGCCAGCGATGGTGGTGTCACTGACTTGTCCGCTTACATCCCACGAGGCAACACTGGGACAGTGCTGTGGACCAGTCGAGATCAGCAGATTGTGGGCAGCCACGTGGGACCGGGACACGGCATCAACGTGGTTCGCATGACTGATGCAGAAGCCGAGAGTCTGTTTCAGGCCATGTCAGTCCTCGAGATACACGAGGGAGACGAAGGCCACGGCGATCTGCTACGACTACTAGCCGAGCTGGGCTGGCTTCCGCTCGCCATCAGCCAGGCTGCGGCCTACATCCGGCGAACAAAGATATCGATCGGCGAGTATGTCGAGAGGATCCAGCAGAGGAAGAAGCGGCAGAAGATACTAAAGAGGTCAGAGCATGATCGCCATCGCAGACCAGAAGTATCGAACAGCGTATTGGAGACTTGGGACATTTCGATGGAGTATATCAAGAGGGAGAACAGAATGGCGTATGATATCCTAGCGGTGCTCGCCTATGTGGATAACCAGAATATCCCGTATGCAATCATGGCCAGGATAGCGGAGATGCGGGACGATGAGAAGAGCGATAATATTGACGAGGAGATAAGCAGCCCAGGTTTTATCTCCAGGGGCGGATCCGAAAGCAATGGTAGAGAAAGCAGAAATAGCGATGAGTCCGACAGCGGCGATGACAACGCAGGCGACAGCGAAGACGACAGCGAAGACGACAGCGAAGACGACAGCGAAGACGACGATGACGATGTGATAGAGGCACTCGCTCGGCTTGAAGAGTTCTCTTTCGTCACTTTGCGCCCAGTGCAGACTAGCCGCAAATCTCATGGTGACCGAGTTTATGACATGCACAAGTTAGTGCAGGAGGCGATCTTGTACCATCTGCATATACAAAATGCCAAGAGCCAGATGGAGGCACGGTCCGCGAAAATGGCATTCGAAATAACAGACATGCTATTCCCCGAACAGTGGCACCGTCAAAACTGGGACTGGTGTGAACAGATGCTGGGACATGCACAGCGGGTAGGCGAATGGGCACGACTTCACGACAAAGGGGAGGAAGTTGCATACTTTTTGTTCAGAATATCGGATTATTTATGTGACAGGGGGAGATGGAGAGAGAGGGAGATGGTCGATATGGCGATGTCTAAGCTTTGCGAGAGGATCTTGGGTGAGAGCCATCCGCACACGCTTATTGCTCGATCGAGGCTAGGAGTATCGATTCAGCGATTGGGGAGGCAGAGGGAGGCGGAGAAAATCCACGCGGAAATACTGTCACTGCGGCGCGAGATCCTAGGAGATAAACATCCAAATACAATCGAAAGTATGGTATCTCTTGCAGCGACCTACTTCAAGCAGGGGAGGTATAAGGAGGCAGAAAAGATCGAAGTAGAAGTGCTGTCACTGCGACGCGAGG
>NW_006917102.1:610469-622389 GCF_000516985.1 Pestalotiopsis fici W106-1
CGCTATTACTGCGGCGCGAGATCCTAGGAGATAAACATCGAGATACGATTTGGAGTATGGCGTCTCTTGCGGCGACGTACGGTAAGCAGGGGAGGTATAAGGAGGCGGAGAAAATGCATATGGAAGTGCTATTATTGCGGCGCGAGATCCTGGGAGATAGATATCCAGATACGATCGAGAGTATATCGTCTCTTGCGACGACGTACCATAAGCAGATGAGGTATAAGGAGGCAGAAAAGATGGAAACAGAAGTGCTGTTACTGCGACGCGAGATCCTGGGAGATAAACATCTAGATACGATCTGTAGTATGGCGGATCTTGCGGCGACGTACTTCTGTCAAATGCGATATGCCGACGCCGAGCGTATTGAAGTGGAGATTCCAAAACTGCGCCAACAAATACTTGGATCCAAACACCCGGATACACTCCAAGCCATGGATAACCTAGCTGATACATATTACGCCCAGGAAAAATACCAGGAGGCAGAGGAGATTTACGTCAAATTGGTGCAAATGCAACGGGAAGTCTTGGGAGAACAACACCCAGATACGATCAAGAGTGTGTCGCGTCTCGATGCATGCCGGCGTGCTCTGGAAGCATTGCTCAAGACTGACAGTGACGCGGGAAGTGACCTGGGAAGTGATATAGAAACTAATGGTGTTTCAGTAGCAGGACTATCACTTGAGTAATAGAAACAGCGATCGAGTACGCATCCTGAAAGGGCTTTCCCCCCGCAGTGTCTCTTGAGAATGCTGGATTAGTACTCAGAGCGCTGACGGCTGGGGAACCCTGGTGTTGTATTTTTTTTTTTTTTCCCTTTGCATTACTTGAACAATATTCAAGGCAGCGACTATTGTTTCCTTCGAACCCTTTCCTCATGACGTACTTGAATCTTCTCGCCAGACAACAATTTTGCTTGCTGCAGCGACAATTCTCTCTCTATGCTGTGACACATCGGATAGAACAAAACAACATATCACGCCATCGTACATTCGGCCCCATGGCCCTTTTTTTTTTTTTTTTTTGTGTGTGTGTGTGTGTGTGTGTGTGATACTGATGCATTTCTTATTGTGCCACCATCTAGAGTGTCGACAAATTATGACACTTTGTACAATGTACGCAAGACTTGCAGTGGTTGAAGGTACGAATTCCAAATTAATGATGCAAACAGGGCGGCGATCATATGTTTAATGGGGAGATGATGTGTTTTCATATGTCTGGGGAATGGGTAGGCACATTTATTATCTTTTCGATCCAAGTTGAATCGCTTGTCAATTCTTCAAAATGCAAAGATATTCCATCCTACAAGCGCAATTCGCCACAGTTGCTCTCATGCCACTAAATTTCCATCATGTAGGCTGCTGAAGACTCCAAGTAATTGCAACGTGCATTCACGTCCAGGTCTTTGACAATCTTGATACCAGCATCCTGGATGAGCAAGACAGCCGTCTCATTGTTACTTGCGTTATATGGTGACCATTGCGGTCTGCCTGCCGACGAACTGACGGCTTTGTTCGGATCCAATGCAACAGCAAACGAGATAAAGTAATCTCTCATCATCACGGCCAAGGTGTCATTCCCCGGTACAGTAATGGGACCATATGTGAACTCGCCCGAAGCTATGCGTGAATGATTAGTGAAAGCATGTGTGATATTCGTTTCTTTAATGATTACACTCACGATTAATATAATCTGAGAAAAGATATGGCCCGGTCGCACCATGAAGTTGAAGGCCTGCATCAAAAATCATTTTATATGTCGGCACGCCCGCCCGAGATGCGGCCAGAGCCATGTACTCTGTGGGACAATTGACGAGTGCATTGCCAAAGAGGGCATCCCTCTGGACGAAAGCGCTGCTAAAGGACATGTTGCCACCCAACGCGGCCTCAAGAGCCTGAATGACATTCAAAGCCTCAATCATGCTGGCGTTGTACGTTGAGTTTGGGTATAGTTCCAGAGCGTCGACGAGAAATGTCTCGTTTGGCCATAGACGTTCCAGATCCGATAGTACCTCATCTGTCGTGGTAATGGACACGTTTGAAAACGAAAAGCCTTCGTTGCCATCGCGGTCAATGAGGACGGGCACTTGCTGGAAATGCCCTTGGCTGAACGCCTGGAGGGGGCCTTCCTGGATGATATGTCCATCAACGGTTGGGCCCCAGTAAAAGGTTCCGTATGCATAATCGCCTTGGTTGTAAGCAGTCTCGAGCGACTTATTGGTTGCGAGCTGGATAATTGATAATGGCGCTTTTCGTAGGCATTCTGAAGACGTGCAGTTGGCTGCCTGGACAAACGTCTCATATTGCTTGTTCAATTGAGCCTGGTCCAACATTGGGGTCCACCATGGATACTCTGTGTCCGGTTAGGAGATATGAACACTTCTTTTCTTGTGTGGGAGAGGAATAATCACCTGGTATGGCGGCACGGAATGGGGCTGGTGCTGAGCCTCCATACATGGTCATCTGTAGACTGACGGAACCCCCACCAGCACTTCCTCCAGTGATGGTGACTTTTTCAGGATCGCCACCAAAAAAGTGTATATTTTGCTGAACCCAATCAAGCGCCGCTCTCTGGTCGAGAAGGCCAACATTCCATGAGCCATTTGCGGCAATCTCGTCCCCGGCCAGAAAGCCGAGGGGTCCCAAGCGATATTGAATAGCCACGTAAATCAGCGTACCCTTTGCCTGATTGACAATACTGGCACCAGGAAAAGAACTCGAGCTGCCGCCTACGTAACCTATGGAACGGTATTAGCAAAGTCCCGAGGCGACGGAAGAGCCGCCATGTAACTGACCTCCTCCATGAATCTGCACCATGACTGGGAGCTTATCGCAAGCCGCAGATATGGGCGTCACAATATCGAGCAACAAGCAATCTTCATCTTGTGTGCCGCTTGTGTTTGCATAGATTGACGCAGCCCATGCCGGACTGCTCTGGAGGCACATTGGCCCACGCTGACGAGCATCAATAGAGCCTCGCTGATCACAAGACTTGATGGGTACAGGAGCTCTCCATCTCAGATCCGAGACGGGTGCTTTGGCGTAGCGAATGCCATAGAATGAGTTGGTGCTGTGAAAGGATCCGAGTCAGCAAGTCCTTTTCATTTGAAATGCGCCTCCAGTGAGAATAATCACCCTGCAGTGTCATTCTGCACACCACGATATTCCACGTTGGCCCCCGAGACCACCACTTCTGACGCCTGTGCGAAAGGCGTCAGTAATACGAGCAGCCAGAGTTTCCGCAGATTCGAGGTACGCATATTTGTTGTCGTTTAGACCCGCAATTGGAATGATGTACAGGGCAAGAAGGATGGCTGATGTACAGCAGAGTTGGCGACTAGAATTTGATACACAAAATCTGACCGATTGGCACGAATCACAATAAGATGCGGTTATCATGTCGCTGCTACCCGTCAGCAAGAGACTTGGAACATTTATTTATCATTAATTCAAAATAGCAACAGACACAGTCAGTCAGACCCCGCATGTAACTCACGCAAATGACCAAATGCATTTCCATTGATGGCCGCCATAATTCGGCGCATCTCAAGTTGCCCTTTGGCCGAAAGTTGATCAACAATCCATGGAGAATCCTTGTCGGCACAGACATGCGGCAATGATAATCCGTGGAGAATCCTTGTCGATGCAAGCTGTAAGTCGCACGTCATGACAGAGCACTTATGGTATACAATAAAGCCGAGTCCGGATGCGATCGGTCTAGTGTCGCATTTTCGGGTCCGACCCGAGATTACCAACCTAGACAGTATGTTGTACTTGTCCTTTGGAGCGCGGTGAATTTGCGTCGGAAAGATACATGTCTGGCAATCTATGGATAGCTCTTTAACTACATTGCCCAACAAGATGGAAACTTGTCGGCCGAACTAGTAGCGGATCACTTCGAAACTCAAAGGCAATGAAGACCTTGTCAATTTTGACCATCATTTTTCTGCCAGCAGCATCCGTTGCCACGGTGTCTTTTGCCAATATGTTTAAATTTCGGGACAACGTGCAGGAAATTTGCATCTACTTTACAGTTGTTGTTCCTCTTACAGTGCTTCTGATGCTCGGGTGGGTCATGTGGCTGTCTGTTACACCCGCAGGTGGGATCGGCAAGGGAAAGGGCCCAATAGTTAGACCTGTACATTTTCATATGTTCAAGAGGATTGAACGGAATCAAACTACAAATAATATTCTGGGTGGTTCATTGCAACCCCTCTATCATTGCAGAACACTATTGTCTACTCAGATTCTTCCATCCTCAGTGATGACCTTGCGTGGAAGTTTGGGATTGCTCATTCTTTCCGAGATTTGACGACATCAGACTCCTAGACACTTCGACCTAGCTCAGAGCCCAGTAATATCCCCAAATCTATACTGCGCCCAGCTCAGACTCCCCTCGGGAAGTGTCCAAAGCCGGTGCCCAACATCAGCTCCCGCAGCGCCCGCCGCGACAAGCATTGGAAGAATGTGCTCAAACGTTGGATGCGCCTGTCTGGCGTCGCCGCGGGCCAGCAATGCCGCCATCCTCGCCTGCCTGCCCTCGGGGGGTGCGGCGACGGCCTCTTTCAAGGCCTCGTCAAAGCTGAGGGTATACCTGTACACGCCCGTCAGCTTCAGCATTGAGATTGCTCAGTAGTAGACCAATAACTTACGGTCTCGTTGATCCTGTACCTCTCGTGGCTCGAAAGTCGTGCAGATTGTGTACAGCCATACCTGCGCCGACGATGAGAGTACCGTGATCGCGTAGGCCTTCTAGCGCCTGACCGACGCGGTAATGCTGGTTCGGATCTTCGTTGCCGAAGAGCGAGACCTGTATAATAGGCACATTCAATGGATTCTTTTCAGGGTCGAAAGCTGTTTGCAGTGTCGTGTTAGTAAAAAGCCATGGTCATATTCGTCCGTCTACATACCGACAATGAAGCCAGCCCAGACACCATGGTCAAGACCGCGGTTGACTCTCTCGACTTGAATACCAGCAGCCTCGAGCCGGCCAGCCACCATTTCGGCAATCTCGGGGCTTCCCCTGTTGGGATATTTGCGCTCGTAGAAATGCGGCGGAAAGCCATAAAAGTCATAAATCAAATCCGTCTCGGCGGCCGTGTTGATCTGAATGGTACTCGGGCCGCCCTGCCAGTGGGCGGAAAAGACAACCACGGCCTTGGGCTTGACCACGGTGGTGATTTCGTGTCCGACTTGGGCCAGCTGGGCGTAGGCGGGGTGTGTCGTGTTTTCCAAAAAGTTGGGCCCGCCGATGCCGAGAAAGTAGACGGGCATTCGTGGTGAGACTGTAGACATGGTGATGGGGTCGTTTTTGGAAGATTGTTGTGTGATGGTTTGCCAAGAAAATTTCAGGTTCTGCTGAGAGGGATAATGAACAAAAGCGATGGCTAAAAGTATCAAGAGAAGGGCTGAATGATACATGTGTCATGTGTTGGAGCTTGCGAAACAATAAACAATACTGAGATTCGGTTCGTTATATAATAATCCAATTGATAGACTCATTCCTATGTGAACAATGCATGATTGAAGAGCGACTGCGAATATGCATCGCGCGTCTTGCTCGGGTGCCGAATCTGGTGACGCCGTCGTTCACATGGCAGTGATCTATAGCATGGTGGAAAAAATCATATGAGGCGTATGTTGCAAATCGACCAAGCCGACTATAGTCAAGAAAATTTCCCTAGAAAGCGTATCAGAAACTACTTGTGCCTATACACGACAAATGTGTCAATGAATAGTCCGTCTCTGCACGAGTAGTCTGCAGGGGTCAAGAAAGGTAAAACGGGAAGTCGACCCACCAAGCGCGCGGCTTGGCTGCCTGCTTACATGATTCTGAAGATTGCGAAATATCAGGTAATCAAGGCGTTTTGATCTAGGTGGTTCGGGGGGGCAGCTGCATGAGATCCCGCTTACTATGTACCCGGACATACTTTTCTCTGCCTTTCGGCTAAACCAAAGGTAGCGCTGCTCTATAATCAAAATCCTAGTCTTGGCACATCCCGCGCGGCTTGTGGGTCTTGACAGCCCATTCCCGCTACGGCTGAAGGATTCGGGGGTGGACCTTGGGAGGTTGGTGGTGCGTTGGAGATTGAAGGGCATTGGACTCTGGTCGTTCTTGATGCATTCGCAAAACTATACGTTCTGTCGCTGAGTCGTGGTTTCTCCGCTTACAAATCCTCGCAATGGAAGAGAGACATGTCAAGGGCGCTTATCAACTTGGATGGGATATAAAATGCGGAATGTCTCTCTGTTCATGTTGGTTTTGAAACGGAGGTCCCATATGCAGTCATCAATTCACAGTAAACCCCACTAACCTAGACATTTACCGAAATCATCACAACCCCCTCATCAGTCTCTATTACAAAATCATGGCTTCCAAACCTGTTGTACTCATTCTTGGAGCTGGACCCAGAATCGGTTCCTCCGTCGCCAAAAAGTTTGCCAGCAGTGGCTACAGTGTCGCCGTTGCCTCGAGGAGCGGCAGTGGAACCAAGAACGACCAAGGCTTTCTCTCCTTGAAGGCTGATTTCTCCAAGCCAGACGCGATACCCGGCTTGTTTGCAGCCGTAAAGTCAGAGTTCCAGACGGCCCCGAGCGTCGTTGTCTACAATGCGGCATCCATGACGGCGCCTCCCAAGCCGGACTCTGTTCTGTCCATCCCGGCAGCGAGTGTCACTGCTGATCTGAACGTCAACACTGTCAGCGCCTATGTGGCTGCTCAAGAGGCCGTCCTCGGGTGGGAAACGCTACCGAAAGAGGCCAAGAAGACTTTTATTTACACGGGCAACGCCTTGAACTCGATGATTATGCCGTTTCCGATGGGTTTGAACTTGGGAGTGGGCAAGTCGGCGTCTGCGTACTGGATTGGTACAGCCGACGCCTTGTACGTGCCTCAAGGCTTCCGGTATGTAAAATCATGACATGAGATGTTTTCGCAGTATCTTCTGACATGATTGTTTCTTCTAGATTCTTTTACGCCGATGAGCGCTTCGAGAATGGAAAACCGGCTAGCGGAGAAGTAGATGGTGAGGCACACGGCGACTTCTATGCCCAGCTAGCCAACCACGAAGGAAAGGTGCCATGGCTGGCCACTTTTGTGAAGGGCAAGGGTTATGTCCAGTTCTAAGGACCGGTCCGAGTCGCTACAGCCTAACGGGACAGATTCCGAGGCTGGAGTGGGTTACAAGGTCCAGGGTCTTGTAGAGATATCATCAGTTGTCTCGACTATACCAATTCTCTCAATCAAACCAGCAATACAAGATCACCTTGACTTTTGAAACACGCCGCAAAGTCGATATTCTCACTATCGGGAGCGTCTCGCTTCTTCCATACGCTCTCCATAATGTCTCGTGCCTTGTGAACCGTTCCGAAAACACTCGGCGGTTGTAGTGTATTGACTAAGACGCGCAGCTGGTCTTCTTGTGCACTTGTCGCCATGCATCCGGCGACGCAGAACGGCCAGGCCATGGAGCGCAGCAGTGCTGGCGATGTTATTTGGGATGTGAGAGCCTCGATAATGCCGTCGACCGAATTGCGTACAACGGCCATGTTGGGCTGCCATCCGTATCTCACGACGGATAGATAGATCAATGCTGCGTGCGCCCAGACTCGAGTGACCAATGAGTTTTGACGGGCATGTGCATGTGCTTTAAAGCAATAGCTCTCTGCGAAAATATCGAGGAGGTTCTCTTCTTTCTCTTGCGGCGTGGTTGATTGTTCATCCAGATACATCAAACGTGTTCGCAGCGTGTTTTCAATCACGTCGGCATTGCGCTCGAGCTCCAGATGGTCCAGTGTCCCAGCTCTCTTGCAATGCTGCTTCCACGAATCCAGCGAGGCAATCTTGGCTATTTGGAGTAGTACCAGGTTTTGACAGCCTATAACAGCTTCGAGATCAATCGGTGCGTCAAGACCATCTTCGTCACCTAGCAGACTGTCAAGCATGTCGTAGAGCTTTGGAGGCTCCTGACGGCTGGTACTGGCAACAATGTCATCGAATATCAGAAGGGCGGCCGAGAAGCCCAAGGCAGACTGCTCAGCACTGGGAACATTAATGTTGAGAGAATTCGCAATCCAGGAGGAAGGTCCGAGACGCGTCATCAAAGTGTTGAAGTCGATGCCGCTTCTTCCCGGCTCAGCACCATCTACTGTTCCCAAAAGTTGTTTGAAGAGGGCCAGAGCCGCATTCAGGTGCGTCTGGCAATTTTCAAAGCTCAACACGGCCAGTTCAAAACGCTGGACTTGCATGATGGATGCCAAGACGCGTACGGAGCCATAAATATGGTCTGAAATGTCACCAGGTCCGCGCATCACCTCCAGCGCCCGTCTCAATACTTCAAAAGCATCCTGGGTTTGTCCCAGCACCTTGTTACAAGGCACATAGCAACCAGTCGTCTGCGCCAAGGCGAAAAAGTAGGAACTTTGGCACAGAGTTGCTTGCCGGACCACGGGACTGGTCAAGACCATTTCGAGAATCCAGCTTTTCCCGCCTTGCAAGAGTGACGGGCGGTAGAAGGGAAACAAGAATGGCAGTACTTGTTCGATGTAAAACGTCAGTAGTAGAGCGTCTGATGGTCCAACTTCTGTGTGTTCGCGTGTATCCTTTCTGGCGCTTTTGCAACCAGCACCGCATGTTTCCGACTCCAACAGCACGTCCTCCCGAGTACCGGGCGTTCCGTCGCGTCTCGCGGCCGCGGCATTCTCACGTCGGCGTTCTGGTAGAGTCTTTGGGGTATCATGATCGGCGGGCTCCTCAGGCAGCTGGACGGGTCGTTCACCTCGACGCCAACGAGCCTTTTCCTTGACCTCGCGCTTCAGTCTTTCGGCCATTTGTTCCTGTCTCTTTCCGCCATCCATCCATTCCGGCTTGTCATAGCTGTAGTGACATGTGATTTCCAGAGTTGTGCAGGTGCCACAAACGGGATGTTTCTCATCGCATTTCTTGCGCCTGAGCCGGCAAGTCCAGCATCCGCTGAAGCTTCTCACATTGTTCTGAGTACCATAAAACGCGTGGACCTCCATGATTTTCTGACCAGAGGAGTTTCGATGGAAGTATTCTAGTCCCACAGTGCAATCCTTGACATATGTTGTTCATCGAAGCTAAAATCAATTGCTTCAAGGTTCTGTACAACTTGAAATGCACCGCGCCGCCCAGCACCCAGTCAGCGAAGGAGGGGTCTAATGTGCATACCCGGCTTACCTAGCGCATCTGCTTAGAAATACAGAGACACTTTGTATTCAGCAGATGCCAACATGGAATGCCAATACCAGACAGCCTCGTTGCTTTTGTACGTCGCGGTAGGATAATTTAAACTCTATACTACTTTTCAATATTCTTTGACAAATCATCAGAGCAGTTATCCCTTTACGCAGCGAAAAGTGAGTAATTGAAGCGCATCCAAGCACCACATGTGCCACCAGTTAGCTGGACTGTATCTTGAATAGATACTGGCCCACGCATGAGTATTCATATATATTCTTCAAACCTTGAATCATTATCAGAATCATTATCATGTCCATCTCCCACGACTCATCCACGGGGTTTGTTAGTTTCAAGACCCACCTGAATCAGCTACCCATCCGTCGGTCTGCGACTCGGACATGCAACACCAACATCCTTGAGCACCATTCTGACTATATTCTAGACGAGTCAGCCGTCTGATTTACACACACAGGTCAGTCTCGTCACCTACCTGCCCAGCACGTAACATTTTCTTGATCATATCAACTCGTCCCCTACCTTCCCATTCCGCCATCCGTACGTAATAGTGCCTATACTCCCCACGATCTTCCCACAAGCCACCATATTATACCTCAATAACAACCCGACCACCATCCAATCACGCAACAGTGAGTCAACGCATCGTCAACCTAGTCGGCGATACAACCTCCGGGGATGTGGTCTAGTGGTATGACGTTTCCTTAGCATGCGATACAAGCATGGAAAAGGTTCTGGGTTCGATTCCCAGCTTCTCCACATTTTTGTCTGTTTTCTACTTGATTGCAAGTTCTCTTTTACCTTGATTCCGTGGTTTGTACATGTCTTGTATAGTAATAAGAGCTCGCTCTTCAACAACAAATCAGTTGCTCGGCTAGCTCAGTTGGTTAGAGCGTCGTACTAATATTCTCTCATCAAGAATATCAAGTTATGCGAAGGTCCTCAGTTCAATCCTGTGGCTGAGCAATTCTTTTGCCTTTTTTTCCCCCTCTGACTCTCTAGTTTTTTTTTTACCCATCGTGATTTTTTGTTTTTCTCGGCCTAGTTTAGTGTGGAGTCGCCGGAGGAGTCGGGGCGGAATGGTGCCGACATTACAACCCAACGCGCATAAAGATTGTCCAGTATGACATGCGGGCGTGTCCGCACCATATTGTGCATTTGGAATCTAGAACACCTTGTGAACATGTCATGAGAAGACTTCATGCATACCAGAATAGTACAGGATAGAACGATCATAGCAAAGATTCCCTGATAGGATAGTGTCCCCAATGACATAAAAGGCATCTTTTATCAATGCCGAGGCCCATTTAATGGGGCAGTTATAGTGGAGGCAGAACCCCTCGATTTCGGATTGGCCGGCGAGCTGATAACCCTGTCGATTTGGACAAAATACTGCCTCGGTCTCTGCAACCTCTTTTGTCTGTCTTTTCTGCGGGACTTGATAGTGTTTGTCTCGACACCCCTAATTTGGCAATGAGTTCTGAACTATGGAACCTGGGAATCGTCTTTGGAAAGTCTTGCTGTTCCACTCTGCTTAGCAATCAGGGGGGTGGGTTTCCACGTGGATGGGCATTGAACGGGAAGCTTTAACCGTACCAAGGTATAAATATAACATAGACATCAGCAACCAATTTGCACGTCGTTATACTTTGTGTGACGCAACATATCTCTAGC
Organism: Pestalotiopsis fici W106-1; assembly: GCF_000516985.1. NCBI lineage: Eukaryota > Fungi > Ascomycota > Sordariomycetes > Amphisphaeriales > Sporocadaceae > Pestalotiopsis > Pestalotiopsis fici. Next base: position 621,360 of record NW_006917102.1, read on the forward strand.
AAAAACTTACAAACCATATCATATCCCATCATATTCAACCCTCGGTCTCAACAAAAAGATAAAAAGTCAAATAAAAGCAAGAAACAAAAATGGCTCCCGTTATTCTCAACGTTGCCTACCCATCAGGCTCCGACTTCAACGTCGAGTACTACACCAGCAAGCACATTCCCCTGGCCGTCGAGGGCTGGAAGGCCATCACCAGCGGCCTCAAGGACTGGAAGCTGTACACGCCCCTGGGCGACAACTCGCCCTACGCCGCCGTCCTCGAGGTCACCTTTGAGAGCATGGAGGCCCTCGTCAGCGTCCAGACCAAGGCGCCCGCCGAGCTGCAGACCAAGCTCAAGGAGGATCTCGTCAACTACTCTACCAAGCCGCCTTCCATGTGGGTCTCGGAGCTCAAGGCTAGCCTGTAAAGCCAAGGAAAAGCAGAATGGCAGAATTGAGGCGTGGAGCGAAGCCCTCTGGTGAAAGGATGGCGGACTTGAATGAGTTATCCATGGAAGGATCTCGGGAGTTTTGATGAAATATGCAACAGAGGTAACCTTGAGAGGCATATGGGACATCAACTGATGGTTTTACAAGCGAGAGGAAACCTTTTTAGCGGTCGCAATACCAATTTTCGGAGAATCAGCATTCCGATGAATACATTTTATTCAATCACATCGTCAATTGGCCCGAAAAGCGTGTGTCTGGTTCGAAAAGCGTGTGTCTATATTGAATGCACAGCTGCAATACCGAAATGCTGTCATTGCGCAGAACATGGTTCTTGCTTTTATCCGTGAAATCTTCGCAGGAACAACGACGACCCAGAATGCGGGGAAACTGGGGGCGTTAATCGACACTGAAAGCCAAGACAAGACCCTCGCACCGCACGTACGGGTATTCATCGTCACAATACAAAGCGAGAACATGACCACAAATAACCTTTTTGGTAACATTCCATAATTATTCCTCTTCGGCTCGGAGATAATGCTACAAAATTTTGGATAGCTGAAGTGTTATGATCATCTCGTGTTTTTTTTTTTTTTTT
>NW_006917102.1:622489-704480 GCF_000516985.1 Pestalotiopsis fici W106-1
CCCCTCCTCTTCCCTTCCTCGGTGCCTTTTCCAGCGTTGGGTCTATAGTAGCCAAGGCTTTGCCTCAGCTGTGGCCATGACCGTTCCGCAACATTTCATTGGTGGCATATTATAGGTTTCAATAGACATCATGAGGTATCCTTGGTTAAATGCAACAACTTGTGTGAGAGTGTGAGAGAGGCTATATATCCACACCAAGATTACCCCTTGTTTACTCGTACAAATCACTAGATTTGTCAACCTTGATCTACAGATCACCGAGCTTCTCATCTGATTTTAATAATGCACGCTTCTTCCCTTTTGGTCGGACTTGCGGCGCTGTACGGTGCCGCTGCGCAGTACGGCCCAGCTCACATCTCTCGTGACAGAAAAGTTTGCGAGGTTGCTGCTTCGGGCACCAATGCGACAGACGATGCCCCTGCCATCCTCGCGGCTTTTGACGAGTGTGGCCAAGGTGGTACCGTCTTGTTTACGGAGAACACAACTTACTATGTCAATTCCGTCATGGAAGTATCTGGACTGCAGGACTGTCATGTTGATATCCGAGGAACTTTGCTAGTGAGGACAACGACAACATCTCCCCACAGTTTGCTTGCATGAATATTGGCCAGGTCCTAATAAATATAACAGTGGTCGACTGACATTCAATACTGGCTCAACAACTCCCTCCCAGTAGGCTACCAGAATCAGAGTACAGCTTTCAAGCTTGGCGGCGATCGTGTCTTGATTGATGGTCACGGACATGGCACTTTCGATGGCAATGGCGGCGTTTGGTATCACTATGCTGCTGGTATCTCGAACTTGAAAGGCAGGCCTCATGCCTTGACACTTGATGGCTTGAACAATTCGCGAGTCACGGGTCTTCAAATGTTGAGGAGCCAGATGTGGTAAGTTTTTGTTAGCTTGAGGCGCTGTTTGACATATAAATCCCAGTCTTGCTTATACTCTGCCAGGACCTTTTCCATTATTCGTAGCCACTATTCGCTATTTGACAACATATTTGTCAATAATACTGCCCTTGATGGCTCGTCCAGCGGTATGGTATCCGCTATACGGTGAAAAGGAGGTTGAACTAACCCACCAGTAGCAAATACTGATGGCGGTGATACATTCTTCTCATCTCATCTAACATTCCGCAACTGGACCGTTGTCAGCAAGGATGACAGCATCTCGTTTAAAGCCAACTCGACCGATATTACAGTCACGGATAGCCTCTTCATCAACGGGCTGGGCATTGCGATCGGCAGCATTGGCCAATACAAGGACCAATTCGAAACCATTGAGCGAATCAAGGCGGACAATATCACCTTTAAGAACACGCTCCATGCAGTATGTTTCCCGGCTCTTCTATCTGGTGTTACAAGGTAACTGATATACTGCAGGCATATTTCAAGACTTGGACTGGGGAACAAGTTGGGTACCCGCCAAACGGTGGTGGAGGCGGTCTGGGCTGTGAGTGATCCATCCGGGGTCATGCAGGTTACCTTGTTGAATGCATAGGGCTGACTTTTGACGGCTGTTGCCCTTTAGATGCTACTAACCTGTCCTTCACCAACCTGTACGGGACGTCGTTTCGCGGTGCGCCCTTTAGCATTTCTCAGTGCACCACCTTCTCAGGCACGGCTGGCAACTGCACGTCATCCAAGTTTGAGCTGGAGAATATCGAGTTTGCCAACTTTGACGGCACGGCACCTTCATTGAAGCTGGCCAGCTTGCAGTGCAGCGGGGTCGCCCCGTGCCATGATATTACCATCAGGAATGTCACACTGGCCAGCAACGGAGAGACTTCACCTCTTTCTTATCTGTGTGGAAACGTTGTAGATCCCATTGGATGGAATTGCACTGGCGATGCGTGTGTTGGGGGCAGTGCTACCGGGCAATGTTAAGACGGCAAAAACGTGCTTTCTGGTCGGAGCCAATGACTTGAATCAGTGTCGGTGGGACTCGTGGCCTTTGCAATCATAACTGTACTGTTACGGTGTTGTTCCGCGAATGTGATGTAGGCATGCAGCCATGTTGACGTCCTCGAGATGGGCCAAATGTGTTTATCAGTGTGGCGTTATCCAGCGATTGACAGACAGGCCTTGAGTATCTTCAACGGGGCCAATCGCTTCGTGTTTGTTACTGGAATGACGATATTGACCATGTGTAGCTTTTCAAAATTGTTTCATGCCCCATACGGGCGTCGATGTTATTATGTTCCATGTTTTGTAGTTTGACAAGGAAGTCGGCCAAGCCACCCGGTAATAACACCCGGTTGCATGGCAAATTCCTAAATTTGGAAGCTATCCGAGTCCACAATCATTTCAAGTACTTTTATACACCATGTAACAATAAAAGACATTTTCGGCCCGCGTACGAAGAGATCTTCCATTTGAGGGAAATTGTACTGTGAAGAAAAAAAGCATGGAAGAAAAATCCAATCATTTACGACAAGACAATCTTGATTCCTGCACAAAGTCGTCAGTAGTGGGTAGCTTTTGCATATTCGTCTGCCGATCCGGAGCAAAAATGTGTTTCATCAAGACAGGAGCAGAATGGCGATTGGCTACCACTGGGGATGAAGATGGAGGTCGATCAGGGTCGTCGGTTGCGAGTTTGCACGAATGCGGACTAGAAGGATCAAGGAAATCTGAATTGGACCTAACGGGTTGATGAGCAGTGGGCACAGACGGGCTCTCGACGGGCGGAAGATTCAGTCCTGGCTGGATGGATGACTTGCAAGCAAGCAAGCAAAAACCTAGCTTGCTTGGTGGGCAAGGAAGAGCAGGACAGGTTCAAGCGAGCATTGCGGGTGCGGTTCTTGTTTCCATTGAAGTGCGGGCGGAGGGTGGAAACGATGACGTCGCCAGAAGTGCCAACCCCCAGCCCGCACTTTTTTTTCTCTCTTGGGGAAAGGTCGTTGGAGGGATGGTCATTTGTGGCTTGATAATGAAGTCTCGCGGCTTGTTTTAGGGTCCCTTTTTTTCTTCTTTGGATCCGACTGCTCGCAAGGTAATGGTGTCTAAAGTCTGTGGCATTACATATCGTCTGCATTGTCTAGTGCCTACCTAGGGTAGATCCAAGGCAGTTGGGCAGTTCGACGGCGCAATGTCGCCGGGGGGGCTCGACTGTAATAATTCTTGCCGGCCAAACAAGACCAAGGAGCTGTCTTGTCGCTGACGTCTTTTCTTCTGGGTGGGCTGCCCTGTGCTCTGCTCTCTGTGCGTCTGGTGCTCCTGAGCGGTGGGGGATCCCTGACACTGAGCAACCCGCCCATGGGAAAAGTGATGGACCTCTCCTCATTTGGGGTTCGGGCCTTTGAGCTTTGGCCTGCGAGTGTTGCAATTGAGGTGAGGGGCAGGGCAGTCGGTTCCATCAGCAAATCATTCCGGGCACTTGCCCAGCAGAAAGCAAAACTGGAGGGGTCCCTGAATGGGGGAATGAAAAGGCGCTGGGATGGCTTGCAGCAACTTCTGCAAATCCATCCCGTCAAGTCATACAATTTTGGAGCCAGTCAGTTTTAGTGGGTGATTGATTAGTGTAGCGAAGTAGGTACCCAAGGTAAAATGTAGGTGGTAATGTCGAGGTACATTGGATACCCTACGGCAACAGCAACAAATACGCACCAGGCATTGTACCCTTGAAGGCAGCGGATTCAAAGTGGGATGTAAAGTACCTGTCGACATCACAGCACCCGCAACCTTCTTGTTCGATTAGCTAATGTGATTAATACTCTTCCGTACCTTTTACCTACTTTCTCTAGACTGCTGCTACGTACCTACTGTTGTCGTCGTTGTCGTCTAGTCGGGTCATTATCACAATCGTCTGCCGGATTCTTCAAATTCCATGGCAACCGAGAGCATTGCCCCGTCTCCCCATTCTGCACTACACATTTCTTTTTCTCCCAAGTGCTAAACTTCGATATCCGATCCAGAATCTGATCGATCCTCGACGGTGCCCATCCCATTGACCCAAAGCACCACCACGTACATGCACCTCGCTGTCACCTGTCAAGAGGGGTTCTGATCAACAGTGCTTCGCGGCACACGCTATCCGATCCGTCTGTTCTGGTCCGGTTCCAGTCCAGCCTTGTCGTTGGATCTACGGTGCACCCAAACGTCCAGATCAGACAAAAACCTGCTACTCACTCGAGCCCCGTCCTTCGAGCTGCCTGAAGAATGGCCGATACTCCTCCCACTCCTGGGTCTCCCCCAGAGACCCCCGACACTCCAGAACCCGAATTCCAAGAGCTGTATAGCGACCCTCCCAAGAGGATGCCCTCTTTGCGCTCTGTCTCCGAGCCCGACAAGCCTCTTCACCCCATGTCCGCCTCTTCCACGCCTCTCGGTGTCCTTTCCAACGCACGGCGGCCGCCCGTGTCCACGGGAATGTCTAGCGGACGTTTGCCCGAGGGCATCAACGCCAAGATGAGGGCCTTTCACCTCTCGCGGCAAGGCTCCTCCCCTCTCAACTCTCAGCCCAACTCTGCATCGCCCCAGTCGCCTGTCACTGGCGGCGTGCCCATTGCTGGGCCTGCCGTCGGGGCGCTTCGCCTGCCCGGCCTCGATCCGCGCCCCTCAAGACCAGGAGCGCCCTCCTTTCCCCAGTCTATGCCTCAGATCCCATCTGTTGCTGGTCCCAGCGGCGGTCTTGCAGGCAAAAGGAAATTTGGGCTGAAGCTGAGCAACATGACGCCACCGCCGCCGCCTGCGCAAGACTCGCAAAGTGCTGGATCGGCAGGCCCGGCAGCGCCGCAGCTGGGGGGGCAGAGCCACGGCGCCCCCTCGCAGATGAAGCAGTTTGAAGAATACATTGATTCCGAAAATGGCTACTTGACCTTCAAGGGGAAAGCCATCATCACGAACAAGGGTGTTGACTTTTCAGATGGTTCCGTCTTTAGGATATCCTTGGACGAGGTCGAGAAACTCGACGAGTTGGGCAAAGGAAACTATGGTACCGTCTACAAAGTTCGTCACAGTAAACCACGTGTGCCACGCTTTGGCCCCGGATTGTCTGGAGCCAAACCACTTTCTGTTCCTGGGACTTTAACGGATACTCCCGACTCTCCCGTCGATGGCAAGGCTGGTGGCACATCTGGTCTGGTTATGGCCATGAAAGAGATACGACTCGAACTAGACGAGGCAAAGCTGGCAACCATTCTGAAAGAGCTTGTCATTCTCCACGAGTGCGCCTCGCCATACATTATAGATTTCTACGGCGCCTTTTTCCAAGAGAGCGCTGTATACATGTGCATCGAATACATGGATGGTGGCTCCATTGACAAATTGTACGCCGGTGGCATTCCTGAGAATGTTCTGAGAAAGATCACATACTGTACCGTCATGGGTTTAAAGGAACTCAAGGACAAGCACAACATCATACACCGCGATGTCAAGCCCACAAATATCCTGGCCAACTCCAGGGGCCAAGTCAAGATCTGCGACTTTGGTGTCAGTGGTAATCTGGTGGCCAGCATGGCACGAACAAATATTGGTTGTCAAAGCTACATGGCCCCGGAGCGAATATCCGGGGGAGCACTCATGGCCGGCGGAGCATCAGATGGAACGTACAGCGTTCAGAGCGATATTTGGAGTCTGGGCTTGACCCTCATTGAGTGCGCCATGGGTCAATATCCTTACAAGCCGAACCAGACGTCTTCCATTTTTGCTCAATTATCGGTAAGTTTTCTTGGGATTGTGTCCGCCCCTCTTCTCCGTCTTCACAACATGTTACTGACTCTCTCCTTTCAAGGCTATTGTGGACGAAGACCCTCCGGATATGCCCGCCGATGGCTACTCTGCCACTGCTGTTCGATTCGTAAAATCTTGCCTCAACAAGAAAGCAAGCTTGCGTCCAACATACCAAGCACTCCTCAACTCGGAGTGGCTCAAGGATATGACGAAACCCGAGACCATCACCGAAGAGGACGAGGAAGCTGCCGAGAATGATGCGAGCGCAGAGGCCATTTCCAACGCAGCAGATAATCTGGACATGCGCAAGTCAGGCACTGAAGATCCAGATGTTGCGGAATGGGTCAAAAGTGTCCTGGAAAGAAAGGAAAATGGCCAGTACGGCGACGACATTGAAAAGCCCGCGCTGCATGCGGCTCCTCTAGATGCCGTCAGTCCCGATATTCGAGCCGAAGCAGCTGCCTAAGTCGCTCAAAGAACGCAGTATCAATGAACTGCGCTGAAAATCCTCCTACGAGTCAAGCCTGTATTGCAATAGGGCAAGCACACGAAACAACTACCTGGGCTGCTCTGCGGAAATAGCCCATTTACGGACGGCAGGCCTTCCGTATACGCTGTGATATTTACAGACCGATTTTTCTCTCTAGTACATGATGTAGCATAAGCGGCGTACACTTTCCCTTTGTTACTTTTCTCACTCAGAACGGACATGGGCCTCAATGGTCGGATTCACGCAATCTCTGTTTCACAACGAGACCACGGAACGTATAAACGAACGTAAACGATTCGATGGAGGATAAAATAGACGGCGTCCCTTGTAAACGATTTGGGACGGCGCAACTTTTTTTGGTTTTGGTTTTACTTGCTTTGTATTGTGATTTTATTTGGCGAGAGTTCCTTACCCGTCTGGGGTCCAATGTTTCAATGAAACACGTACACAATTGAACGGAAGGTCGCGGCAGCGGATGTATTCATTGGGCATCACATATACGAGCAAGGCACAACCCGTCGACTGGATGAGGAATCATTGAGTGGGAGTTTAGCCCTGTACGAGATGGGCCGGCGGTCCTGTATGGGATATTTCTTCTCCAGACTGATTGCCTACCTAGTTAAGAAGATCGAAGGGGAAGACAAGTCTGAATCAATATCGCACTAAAACTTTTTTTTTTTTTTTCATCAGTCCCACATACACATAAAATAAACTGAGTGATGCGCTTGTACTTGTTCGAATGCAGCACACAGAGGTGACATTAATGCATATTGTATAATACTGATCCCGTGACCTTCTTGGAGAAAGGAAAGACAGACTGCAGATGACAAGGTACCCAGGTACGTAAAATACTAGAATTGCTGAGAAATTATTATTCTAACGAAGGGCTCATTTTGGTATCAATTACACGCCATTACACCGTGTCAAAAAAACAGTCATTTTCCCCTCTGCTCTCTCCCTCTTTGCAGGTTGAAGAAGAAACATTGAAAAATCGCGAGCAAAATTCCGCTCAGAACGCCACCAATATGCAAATTCCACTCAACTGTACAATCATCTCAAATTACTGGTCGTCATCGGATTACTTCTGCTTGCAAAAAGCTGAGACAAACTGCACCCATACATGAGATTTAGACATCTGTTTCTGTTTTTTGTTTCTGCACAAGTCGGGGTTTAATTTCTCCGAATTAATTTTGGTTTTGGGCGCTTTCTCCTTTAGGAGTAATCGTCCTTGACACGGCGGCTGCCCATGTCGTAGCTGCGGCGACTGCGCACACTCTTTTGACGGCCCCAGCGGCTGCCACCGGCGCTGTAGCGATCCTTGCCGGCGCGAGTGCCGATGCAGTAGAGCACCAGGGAGATGAAGAGAGCGGCCCAGGCACCCCAGGCAAAGCCGAACGCCCACACGCCAATGTTGGCGTCGCGGCCGTCGGCGCGAAAGGCGTTGCGGGCCTTGACAAACTCGGCCGTCATAAGGGACACGGCCACGGTGAAGAAGGCGAAGGCAATGGCCGTGGTGAAGCCGGCGACGGCGGACCCGAGACGGCCGCAGCACGCCAGGAAACCGCTAAAGAAGGCGACGACGGCAAAGAAGAGGGAAATGAGCCAAAAGACCCAGCCAAAGCGCCACATCAAGTAGTAGTAGCGGCTGGTGGTGTCGCCGCCGCTGGAGCCGACGAGGGCGTCGGGGGCGCCCGAGGGGTTACCGCTCCAGGCCCAGCCAAAGGCGGGCGCGGGCGCGGCCTTGCTGCAGTCGAGGTTGCCGGTGCCGCAGTGGTAAAAGTACGTCCACTGGGTCACGTCGCGGGCGCCCGTGATGCCCGACGTGTCGGCGCTCAAAAAGTAGGTGTGGTTGAGCGGCGTCGTGTTGGCGACGCCGGCAAGGATGACGAAGAACATCATGACGATGCTTCCGGCGAGGAAGAGCATCGATACAATGCTGAGGCCGGCATCTGTTTCGTTGGAAAAGTCGTGTGTTAGTAATTGTGTGATTTTAACCCCTCAAATAAAATTCCAGAGATTGATCCATGGCAACATACGTGAGAAGGCCATCTTGTCGGCTGTTTGTAATGTGCTCTCGGGGAACAGAGAGAAGTTTATCGGCCTAGGCCGCAGGCGGAATGTCTACTTGACTGCAGGCAGGCAAAATGTCAGTATAACAGGTTGACTAAGTAGGGACGAAGAGAAGCCACCCGTAGATTGAAAAAAGAATCTGATGTTTTCTCTCCAAAGAATGTGGGTCTTCTCTACATTCACAAGCTGTTTGTGATCAAAGTTGCATACCTTCCTGTAGGATCCTTGTGTCTTGAAGCTTTGGCCTTGTGGCGTTCGCAAGCTTGTTGTTGCTCTCAAACTGGGGTGTTTCCAGGTGAGATGGTCTGATATATACCACGGGGGGTTATATTAGGGATTATTAAAACGGTAGAAGAGAATTAAGGGTACCTTATCTATCAGCCTGATAGAAGGTTATATAAGGGAAGTTTCGTCACGAACGCGGGAAGGGGGAGAGGAGGGGGAATATGGAGCATTTGAAGTAAAAGAACAGATCCGTACGATCGTCAGTTCGCTTCTACCGCATCTTCCATGTAGGTGCGAGAGAGGTGGCCCCGTATTGTTGTTATTATTATTATTATTTTTTCCTTTTGGTTCCCTCGAAAAGAAAACTATTGGGAAATTTCCCGGGTCTTTTACTCGGCTCTCAGTAAGGGATCCTGAGCGTTGCCCCGGATGGGTGGATCGAATGACGACACGCACGAGCGCCGGTGGACAGCTTGTTGCCTCTTTTGGATTAGTAGCTGTCCATCGGTGGTCGATGGCGCGTGCAACCGCTTCGCCAGAGTGCTGATGGTTTTACGTCACTGCGCAAAAAAAGAGACACGCAGAAGGAGATGAAAGAAAAAACGTGTCTATCCATGAACTTTCGCGACACCAATTAAACTAAGCAAAAGCTTTTTTCTCTCTCCGTTAGCTCTCCTTGTGATTGCCGTATTCCATGTTTATTATGCTGCAAAATCGCAAAATCAGGGTTCATTCACAACTGTCTTGTTTTCAACACAGCAAGTCCTGCCCCAATATGTTCGCCTGTCGTCCCTATTCCCATTGAAAAGAGGATAATAGTACAATATTCTGGCGGATCCTCTCCCTTCTTGGACCTCTTGCGCCTTTCCACACCACCTTCACCGCAACCCGCGTCGTCACCAAAAAGGGCAGAGCAGAGGCCAATTTTAGTCACCTGCGCACGTTTCTTTACGAACTCGCAGTTGTGGTTCCGCAAGCACCGACCATTGCCTACATACCTACCTCTACCTACCTACCTACATGGTACTTCACTCACTGCCGTTGCCGCTGCCGCTGCTCCCGAATGCCCAATGCTGCCCCAAATTCGCTAGTTGCTGCTAGGCTTTGCACACTTTAACTGCTTTGACACTCGCTCGGCTGCAAGTAGCGAGTCTATGAAATCATTTTGTGTACAGAGGTGAAAGTTAGTCTTGATTAGACTTCTCTTGGCTACATTTCGATAGCCGTCACCTCATCGACCATTTTGCGCTATCATCCATTCAAATTCTCGGCACAGGCAAGCTGTGGCACCCTGTGGCCGAACTTCCAGATCGAGACTTCAGGGGTCCTGATCGTACAACCAAGGACAACTCCCAGTTCCCATGTGGTCAGCCTGGAGCTGAAGCCAGCCCGGAACCCTTATAGGTAGGGGTGGTGGAGCGTTGCCGAGGTGGATAACATGCCAGTGGGCAGACTCAATCAATTAAACCCACAGCACAACGTTGAAACCATCCCTGCCGCCCAAAACCATAACCATCAAATGCTTGATAAAACGTACAATCATGGGGGCAGCATTGTCTTGGTCCACGGTCTAACATAAGGTATTTTTCGAGACTGGCAGCGTCTAATGGCTCTCGTGATAATAACGCAAAATACTCTTCATCACACGACCACTCCCAATCTTCATCAATGATACGGGCTATGCGCGCAGCTGGGCCGCGTTCCCCAGATCCGCGGATCCCTGCCAATCCACAGTAAACGTCAGCTTGTCAGATTGCGGGCTCCAACTGCGTCGTCGTTGTCGTCGTCGACGAATTCCAAGCCACAGAGTAGAAGCTGATGGCTTCACGTACTACTTCACTATCGACCCATTCGATTTTTTTTTGATTTTTTTTTGTTCATGTCTAGACAAAATTGACCCGTCTTACCTAGCTTAAGGGACCATGGCTTGTGTGCAGACATCAAGAAGTCAAGGGTATCCCGAGTTGTGTCCAGAGACAGGCCATTTACCAAATATCGTTGTATTCCGTTGTTCGTGTTCAGCCACACAACACAATCGTTTTCTCAAGACTATTCTGCGCCATGGACTCCTTTAGACGTCCCTAGCACTGGCGACTTGTAACGGTCAAAAATCACATATTGGCACTGGCCAACCTTGAATATATATATGCAAGCTAATGTATGCAAGCACTTTGATCTATCTGCCAGTGGTAAGTTGGGCAGGTAATCCGCATGGTCAAGTATATCTCCTGCGCCGGGGAGGAAGAGAAAGAGAAGGAACACACATGCGCGCGCGCAAAACGTACCTTGGCAGACTATACAACCATGACCATGCATCTCTATGATGGTATCATCAAGATTGAGTGCTTATGGGAGTACAGCAGCTGTGATTATGCTAACCTCTCGCCGGTGACTCAGGGACACAAGATCCATGAACCGTATTTCAGCAAGACAAAGTTGCCCATCGGTGTGAAAAAGAAATAGTTGATGGCATACAGAGCTGGGGGACTTTTGGCTCGCCGCGGGAAGTTGATCGTATCTCGCCCAATCTCAACTTTGCGCTGCGGCGCCAGAACCCCGAAAAAAAACGACAACCCCTGCCTAGAGCTTGCTGCTGCTACCTATCTGGTCTCTAATGCAGATGAGGCTCTGCCTGCTACGTTGCTGAGGGGCGCCGATAGGGCAAATAGGGCTCAGGCATTTTGTCTCGCTTGACCAGCGCAATTGGGCGTCCGTCACCGACAGCCCAATTCGGCTCCTGTCCGTGGTTTTCGCCCCAACAAAACCCCCTGTCCCCGTTGTTGCATCGTTCCCCGATGGCGAGAACAATGCACGGAGAGACGGAGGACAGAGCAAACCATGATTGTAGAATGAATACACGGGCACAAATTCAGCATCAAACACCAAAAGGCTAAAACATCCAACATCTGCCAGAGGAGGAGGACTAGATGTTGGCCCTTCGCTGCGGAACCTGTCGATATCGTCGCATCTCCTGCGATGGCGCTCAACCTGCCTGCTCGCCCTGTCGGGCCGTCGGTTTCAACTGCTCCGGCTACGACTACGCCGCATCGCCCGGCGCCAACGGAGGAGACAGGCGCGGCGTCTTGACACGACTGCACCCGCAGTCCGTTCCGGACATGTTGGAAGGCGGAATTGCGTATGATCCAATGCCGCAGCTCTACAATGAAGCTCAAATTATTTTTGATGGAGTCCATTATTGTGAGTAGTTGGCCGCTGAGCAGCAACCGTCTCTCGTTATTGCAGATTCGGAGAGCACGGTTTATTGACAAGGCAGTACAGTCAATGACCGAATCAGCAATGATCTTATATCTGTTGCCTCGCATTTCAACCCGTATCAGGTTCCCTTGACGAAATTGGAGACAATCCCTGTAGGTCAAGCTCGTGGCAGTCCCGAGAATCCCAAAAAGTCAACACTGAATGCCAGTCTCCAATCTCTGGCCGCGCCTCCGTATCACGGCTCTGCCCTTGACTAATCCGTCATCAAAGCGCATCTATATCAATCTCCTGGTCACCACTGCGAGCGTGCATCGAGCCGTGCAAGAGGCTGACACGTCATATGCAAGGTCTTCTGCATTGATACGGCGTGAGCACGATCTCTATACTTTTCGAGTCCGAGCATTGGAGGATATAAACCAGAAGCTGAGCGAAAAGGACACTCAGACGAGCGACTCGACTCTCATGTCTGTCATCTGCCTGCTTCTATCCACTGTGCGCATGCAGCCCGTCTTGCTTCTTAACCATTACAAATCATACTAACATGTACTTAGATGCAACAATCCGCTTATGGAGATTGGAGAGCTCACCTCGAGGGTGCAAGACGCATTATTCAAATGCGAGGGGGTCTGAAGGAAGTAATCAGCAAAAATGCCTACTTTAAGCCACTTTTGGCTTTCTTTGTTGCGTATGCATCCTTCCATTCTTACACCAAGTCAATCAGCTATATCTGCTAACGAGGAGTTTTTCAGCATCGACGTTATTGCAGCCACGACGGCGCCATCAACGCATAAACACATGTATGCGGCTACGACCATGGCGTTGCAATATTACAAAGTGGAAGAGGGCATCTTTCAGTGCAACCTCGCCATCAGCATGCCTTGCCCCGAGGAACTGTTCCAGACGTTGATACTCATTAATTATCTCCGCGCAATAACCAGACGTACCGACCTTACATCGCGACGACATGCAGGGACACGCATGGTTTTGGAAAAGTTGCAAGGCTTCTCTGCTCCGCAATGGGCCCTGAAAATGAAGTACTTCAAGGGTTGGAAGACGTCCGGAGACGGTGTCCAATTCGATGACAAGGAAGCCCTCGGCGTCGGGGCAGCTTCCCCTTCGACTACCAGATCGAGTTCTCAGGACACGACTCCTGGGCTCTCGGGGCCGTCGCCCCATCCCAAGAGGGAAACGCCGGATACGCCCGAGCCGCGGACGCCCATCACGGACCTCTGGTTGAATGTTGCCATTGCCTACCGATCAGCAATTCTGCTCTACGCCGTACAGACCTTGATCACGGACATTGCAGAGGACAAGGACTTTTTGCACGCAGCCGACGGTGGTATCCAGCCCGACGACTTGGCAGCCGTTTGTCTGGAGAGTCGACGAGCCCTCGCAGAATGCCTCATACCCATCTTTGCTGACCCGACCAGCGCGCACGACTTTGGCAAGCTGGTGTACTTCCCCATGTTTGTGTGCGGCATGCAGCTCAATGTGGACGATCACAGCTCCCAGGACTGGGTGACCCGCGGGTTGGAGACGGTCGGCACGGCCTGCGGCACCCTCGGTCCCATCTCTGCCGCCGAGGAGCTCCGCGGCTACTGGGCCGCGAGCGCAAAGTGCAACTATGGTGAGCGCGTCACCTGGGACAAATGGTTCGAGGGGCGACCTGATTTCATCTTTGGGTTCTGACCGCCCAGAGTCGTGAATAGAATGGGGAGAGGGGGTGGTTTCACTTGTTTTTCTAGGCGTACTCTATAGAATTGCGTGGAGTCTGGACATTTCTGCTTTCCCTTGTTTCCGTGTAGTGTTAGATACCTACCCTCGTGATTGTCTCATGATTTGAATCTATCCACTTCTGTCTTTTCCGCACATGGGTACTTTGTACGCCTCATCTCGATCTCGGCAATTCTCCGTGGCAAAACTGCTATCATGTCGTGTCTTTGACCCTGTTTTTTTTTTTTTTCCTCCCTCCCCCTTCTCTCTGATCAGTTGCTGATCCACAAGAAGACGAGGTTCCCCAGCCATATAACTTTATCACGTTTAGGCCTCGCGCTTAAATTCATTTCCACACTGTCCCTTGTGTGTGAGGTCTAATACGTCGTCTCTTGGCCCCCCTGCTGTAAAATCGGGTGTTTGGGGGTTTTAGGTCATGATTGAACGCGGACCGGGAAGTGGGCAGCAGGGTTCAAGAAAAGAAATGGGGAAGAAGGGAAGGGAACATACCATAGTATAAAAAAAAGGTTGGAGAGTTTACACTAGATTCGATGTTCTACCCCCCCTGGTCCCCTGTCCACGTATCCCGCAGTTGGATCCGACCAATTACACTTTGGCCAAAGGTCAAAGATACCCCAGAGAAAAGCTGTGCGTCGTATGCATTAGATCTCTTTACGGGATGGCACGCTGCAGGCCAACACGTTTGTTTGTCTTGAAACATTGCAATCCCTGGTCACCAACTCTCATTGTCCTTGAGCCTCAAATATGTGTAATACCTCGGGGAGAGGGACCCTGGCCCGGGCCGCGTAAGTCTCTCTGCTGCCAAGACGCATGGCGAGGCAAGTGGCCGCATTACCCCGTGTCTACGATCCCGACTATTTCTTCTTTCTTCCAACCAAAGGGTAACACAGTGATCGACTGGGCGGTTGTTCCGTCTTCTAATGACATTGTCGCCCTTTGCTTTACCTCTAGGGGCTGCGTAATCGTGTCTTGAAGGCATCATGATTGGGCCTAGCTCTTGGCCTTGGCAGCATATCATCAGCACGCAATCCCGACATGCCAAGGGTCAAAGCGATGAGCAAAAAGGCCTAGACGGTTGGTTGCTCTCTCTGTTTTGAGGACAAAGAACTGCGTCGAATTGTCTATTTGAGGAAATGTGAGACGCATTGAGCTCTTTACCCACGCTGGTCATAGCCAGAAGGTCATGTGCCAAGAGGGTGGTTCGCTCGCAATGTATGATTCCGAGGTTGGTTGGTTGGTCGATTGGGTGGTATATAAAGTATGCATCTCCTTGCACTTTGGAAGGATTTCTATGAATCTTATAATAGCAGGGCGTCTTGATCGAACTGGTCTCAAATCCCCCAAGTCTCATATAATCCTTCTTCATCTAGTTCAGAAATCCTTATTCACTTGAACTCAATCATGGTCAACTTCCGCTCCATCTCGGCCGCACTGGCCCTTGCCTCTGTGGCATCTACTCATCCGGGTGAAGAGCACACGCCCGAGCAGATCAAGCGCGAGGTAGCAGCCCGAGGACAGGCCCACCAAAAGATGACCCGGGCCCTCAACAGCTGCTCGTCGTCTTCGGCGTTCCGAGCCCGACAGGAGCGGGCCATGGCTCGACGTGCCGATGCCGCCCGGGCTCTTCGACAGAAGCGGGACATCTCGCACAAGCCAGTGACCCTCGGCAAGCGTGACGATGCTGCCCTGGCACAATGGGCGGCTGTGGATCACAGCGTGGACGCTGGTTACACGCTGGACACGCCTCTGGACACTCTCTTCACTGGCAACGCCACCTGCGCCCTTGTCGAGGAGACCACCATTGGACCCTACTTTGTGGCCGGCGAACTCATCCGCTCCGACGTGACTGAAGGCCAGGAGGGCGTGCCTCTGCACCTCGACATCCAGTTCGTCGACGTGGCCGACTGCTCGGCGGTGCCGGAGCTCGTCGTCGACATTTGGCACTGCAACGCCACGGGCGTCTACTCGGGCGTCTCGTCCGAGGGCCAGGGCGGCCTCAACAGCACCTTTGCCCGCGGCGCCCAAATCACCGACGACGACGGCGTCACCGAGTTCGACACCGTGTTCCCGGGCCACTACACGGGCCGCGTGACGCACATTCACATTCTCGGCACCAAGGACGCAAAGGTGCTCTCCAACGAGACGTACGAGGGCGGCGTCGCCACGCACATTGGCCAGCTCTTTTTCGACCCGGACCTGGTCACCAGCGTCGAGGCCCTCGCGCCGTACACGACCAACAGCCAGAGCTTTACCGACATTCTCGACGACAGCATCGCCGCCGGCGAGGCCACGAGCGACTATGACATTTTTGTCGACTACGCCCTGCTCGGCAACCAGCCTTCCGACGGCATCCTTGCCTGGATCACCGTCGGCATCGACTCGAGCGCCAACCACACGGACCAGGCTACCCCCGCGGCGCACTACTACGAGGGCGGTGGTGTCGACACGGGCTTGAGCCTGGGAGGCGGCCCGCCGCCCGGCGCCAACGGCACGTTCCCCGGCGGTGGCAACAGTACGGCCACGGCGAGTGCTGGTGAGACCTCGACCGTGTTGAGCACCAGTACATCTACCGCCGAAGCCACAACCACTTCGTCCGGCTCGGCTACAAGCAGCACTGCTACTTCGGGTGCGTCGAGGCGTCTGGCCGCACCATTCCGCTTCTTTTGAGGTGTAGCCGTTCGTGTTGTGCAATAAGCATGTTTTGAAGAGTGCAGCCGTGCAATTTGTTTTATACGATATATACCCCTGTCATTACGGTTGATACACATGGCATGGTCTCAGGAGGGAACTTTACATATATACCTAGGTAGTAATACTTTTTTCTCTTTCCGGCTATTTTCGTTCTGCCCACTAAAATTATAATGTCACTACAATCTTTTGGGCAGACACGCCCTTTGATAGTACCTCTAGGCCAGTTTGTATGTGTTCCAGCCCATGGCCGACAACATGTGGCTCGGGCGCCGCTACATAACTGCCATTGGCCAGAGCACTCGGCAAAAAGTCGCGAAAGAACTTTTTGCCTTCAACAATCGCATAATCTGTTGCAAACACTGATGTTTGTTAGCCTGAATACAGTTCATCCATTCGTTGGGAAAGGGGCATTTACCCATCTTTGCAGCAACGCCCGCTGGGAGTTTCTCTGGAGGTGGTTTGGAAGTAGCAATGAAACCTCCACCCAACTTTTCCAGGACCCGAGCAACGGTCATGATGACCTCGCTGGGTTGACTGACGGCTGCCGATTGTCAGATCATGTTCCCCAAGGAAGCACAGTGATAACCCCTTACCTGTGAAGGCGCCCGCGACTTGGCCGTTCCTCTTGACTGCAGCCACCAGGTCCTCTATCACCGTGGGCGAATGATAGTCAAATACTTCCTTTGCGCCCAATCTGCGGCAGAGCGCAAAGTTCTTTGGCGACGCAGTCGTTACGACTTCGAGTCCCGACGCAACGGCCAGCTGAATGGCGGCGGTGCCAACACTCGAGCTACCTCCCCATACAAGCAGCGTCTTCTTCTCACCCGATCCGGGCAGCGGCGAAGCGCTCGGCAGCGGCAACTCGAGGTAACCCTTCTGGTACAAGCCCGCCGCCGCAGTCGAAAGAGCCAGCGGCACGACAGATGCAGACTCGTACGTCAAGGTATCGGGTATGGGACAAGTCACGTCCTCGCCGATAATGCTGTGCTCTTGAAACGCCGTATTCTCGGGCCCTTGCTGGAGCGCCTGCGCGAGAACGCGCTGGCCGGGGGCAAACGCGACCACGCCCTCGCCGACCGAGACGACGTCGCCGGCGAGGTCGTGGCCCAGGATGCAGGGCCACTGCTCGACGAATTCGCCCGTGGATTGCTGGAGGCAGTCAAAGGGGTTGACGGCGACGGCCCGGTTCCTAACCAGAATCTCGCCGGGTCGGAGCTTTCTCAGGTCGTGGGCGCCGACGCGGATCGCCTTGCCTGGGGCGTCAATCCATGCTGCGCGGTTCTGTGCGAGACTGCTCATTGTCCTGATTATGAATTGAGCTCGTGCATTCATTGAAGCTCTTTCATTCTGTCAAAAGAGCATTCAAGCTGCCAAACATTAATCCTGACATATTATACTCGTTGTGGGTCATTCCCCATTTAGCGGAAAGCGCTTTCCGAAAGCGGCAGTGGGCGCTGCGGCGCCCGTTGATGTGACTGAGTATAATCGGGTTCCTATAATGACATTTCCCAAGTAGGCATATTTACCTCTGTCACTCTCTCGACCGAGCCAAATCAGTGCCTGTGATAGACCTTGATAGATGCTAATGGTTGTATGCCAATCGACCTGGAAACGAGTAATTCTTTGTGGCTGTGCTCCAGCAGAGCCTCGTGCTGACGCGGGGCGTTTTCGTCCGTCTACCAGCATTGGTGATACCGTAAACCAGATGCGCCCGACTGGAGTGTCATTCTGCTCAATTGCTTTCTTCGAAAACTTCGATACCCCGCTTCATGATTTACCTCTGAGAATATTGTCCGATGTGCTCGAGATAGCCGGGGTGCACGACGGAGAAGAAGATGCATATGCTACCCACCGAGTCTCGGCAGTCATATGTGGTGGTGGTACTGAATGAATGAATTGCAGCGCTCTTCTGCCTGGAAATTTCTTTTCATTCACTTTCCCCCAAATGCTGGGCTGAATCGTAGGTATTTACTTGCCCCAATCGTTGCAGGCTCAGCTCCAGCACATGCACGCCAAACATCATACGCTGCGCCACGTCACAGTGCTCCCTACTTGCCCATATTAATACAGATCCAAACGCATCCATGACGGTTCTGCTTTTCAGCATTTGCGTTGTTTTCATTCGCTCTCAAGCTGGTTACTCGGTGATTACAAACCTTTCCGATGGATATTGCATTACGGAGACCATCCAGGCATGAATTGATCGGTATCAAAGCACAATCTATGCCGGCATCAGCGCCACAGGTGTCAGAGGCCGCCAACGGCCCCGAGAATGTAGCTGGAAGTTCTGGGTCGCCCACTCAAGCCCAATCCAGTGATGAATCGCACAATTGCGGACCTGATCCCCCCTCGACGGATCGGCCTCGATCAAATTCGCCCCAAATCCAAGACGATCGCGCCCAAGAAGGTGAAAGTACGGGTCAAACTGGGAATTCATCATCTTCCCGCAAAACCAAACGCAAGAAATCAGCGGGTATATGGGATTCGTGGTCTCCAAATGGGATTGCGCTGATGAGCCTCACAATCACACTACTACTGGGAATATCCGCATGGGTTTACCAGAGCAGGGCCGACAAGAGCGCCGAGGAAGCCAATCAGTTAGCAGCCGAGGGTAATAGGTTGGCAGCTGCGAGCAATCGCATAGCTTTGTGGGAGCTTTGCAAATCAGAGGTAAGATAGACTCGAGGTAAGAGTGGGCGGTGGTCAATCAACTTACAATGATAACAGGAAGAGATTCAAAACACAGCCACGTGCATCGAACTGATGAAAAGCGGCATTCCTTCCTCAGAAAAAAGGGGCGTCTCTCATAGAGTGCCTATGCGAGAGATTCGTTACCCTGAGGATTTCGAACTGTTTACCCGCCATCATGGACTGCTGATGCATTTACTGGCTCAACGATTACAACTGAACCGGGAACTCCACGCCTTCAACGATAATGGGCGGCAGCAAGGTCGCTCAGAGGACTCGCCAATCATAGACAGCGGTGGGCAGTTCAATCATCTCACCGACTCGATATCAATGTCTGAAAATTATATTCTTGCCCTGCTCAGCTTCATGTCTCTACCAGAGAGCGGAGCAGGAGACTTGTCACTGACAACCCACAGAGAGAGGGAGAATCAAGTCCTTTCGTCCCACTCGCTGGAATTACAGTACGGCACAGAGTCGGAGTGTCGCCGGGTTCAGTCTGAATTTTATCTCCATGTTCCAGCGTCGATGGCCACTGGGGAACGACAGCATCCGAGCCAAACAGATCTTCCACCTTTCACGAATAATCCAATTGGCTACCTGGAAAAACTTATTGTTCGATATTCCTCTAACGAGCTGGCCATGGCTATGTGCTTTTTGTGGACCTTCTCGTTCTGGAACCTTTCTCTTCTAACTTATTATTATTTCAAGGCCCTCGGACTCTATTATCATATTTCTCAGCGATGGGTCAAATTTCGTTTTGAGTTTGGCCTGTATGCTGATCAGTCTCGAAAGCTAACTGGATATACGTACACCTGTCATGCGTACCATGTGGAGATTCCTGGCACAGATGCACAGTTGGAGGTTTGACGTACAGACCCACACGAGAAACTTTTTTGTTTTGGCTTCTTGTATGAACATTACTATAATGCTCATAAGCCTTTTCCTTCTTCGCTGTTTGGTAGCAGCTATCTTTTATGTTACCCTTGTCATTGGTCCATTGTCCATAATCTTTCTCGCTCGTCACGGTCGGTGGCCATTTATAATATGTGCGGTCGGGCTCTTGTTCTTCCTTTGCTTGGGACTTCTTATCATTGCATAGCACATGGAAGGACTATTCCCAGCTCCAGTCTTTCTTCCAAAGAGTTGACGGCGATGGTGCGAACGATTTGGCATTAGACACGGCTTCCTCTCCCGCTTCCCCCGCTCAAGTTGCGCACTATTCTAAGCGACGAAACTATAGTGAGGAAGTTTGTGAAGAAGACAAGGCAAAGTTTGAGATCATGATGATGTGCAATCAGACACAAGTACAATCGACTTTGAGATAGCAGGAATATACACAACGTGTATCGGTATCATTACCTATGTAGTATAATCACGGGATCGATGTTACTGTTGTGCCAGTGAATCATCCGTCAGACCAAACAACGATAATTACGCAACTTCGAGACTAGGCACGCATTGTGGAAGAAGACTTTGATAATCGGACCTTGAAACCTCAAATTGATTTTGAGCCAATAACGAAACTTCACCTCTTGAGATGGTGATAAGGTGATTGTCTATTTCCCCTCTATCCACCCGTCCCCGCTTGTATACGTCATGAACCGCGCTGTCGCTCTCAGAGTATCTTCTTTGTTGATCTTGCTGCTTTGTCTTCTGGGATTTTATGCTTTCACACCCACCAAACGTTTTTGGCAAAGTCATCAAACAATGCTACTTGTGCATGCTTGTCCGTCACGACACAATGTTATTCATCTGTCAACTTTGTGCCTTTACGATGTCTGCTCGGCAAAACAAAGACCAACGACCTAGCTATCAGAATTTTCTGAAAGAGTTCGTTCCAGTCCTTGTCGCTATCTTGCATGAATTGAAAAGCATTTAACTGCAATCAAATCTTAACAGTCAAAAAGAATCCGACTTTGAGTCTACGACTCCTTGTTGGCAAGATATTGATTGTAATCACTCATGTTGCTATCTCGCTACACGTTCATACCTTGAGGATCGTATAACAAAGTAGAAGAAGAGTCTCTGGAAAAAGGATCCCCTGCCCTATTTATTCATTCACGATTTCATCGAACCAGATCATTCAAGAAAGATGGAAACCCTCCTCCAAGCCGCGCACCGAAAATGGACACATTCAGACGAAGCGGAAATCGAACAAAACTGGTTCCACTTTGAAAAGGCCCTGCTCCGCAACCAGCGCTGGTCCTTTGGCCGGCTCAACCTCGCGACCCTCGAGACCTTTCAGGACATGTACTGCCACCTGCAGTTTCGGGTGCGCGTGGCCGAAAAGGCCTGCGGCGAGGCCGCCGATGCCATCCTCGAGCTCCAGGACCAGCTCGACGAGCGGACGCGCGAGCTCGACATGCACGAGGAGTTGGGCGAGCGGCTGGGCCAGTTTCGGGACTTTGTCGCGGAGCAAGACGCCGCAAATGGAGACGGGTCCCAGGGCGAGGAGAGGGATAGGGGTCGCGCGCGTGCCCAGGCTGGATCCGGGGCCATTGTGGCTGGGGAACAAATTCACGAGATTGCGACGCTTCGCCAACAGCTCGAGGAGGCCGAGATTCAAAAAGAAGGGCTCGAGAGCGCGCTGCAGACGACGCGCTTTCAGATGCAAGAGCTCCAGATCGCGGTCGAGGCGACGGCCAAGCAAGCCAGCCGGGACACGGACACGGGCGAGGATCAGCTCCACGATTTGCAGTACCGTCTACAGGAGACAGAGGCGGAGCTCACGAGATCGATGCAGAAGTTCGAGCAGCTCGAGCTCGAGAGCCAGTCGATCGAGTCTGAGCGGAGACAGCAGATTGTCGACCTCGAGTCCCAGCTCAGGGCCCAGGAGAGCGAAAACGCCGCAGCCGTCAGAGAGGAGGCTGCGCAGCATCATCTCAAAGTTATCGACCTGGAGTCGAGGGTAAAAGCAAGGGAAAAAGAAGCCGCCGCCGGGGCCCAGAGGATCGCCGACCGCAACAAGCGTATTGCGGACCTCGAGACGCAATTGCGCGCCAAGGAGCGTCAAGGGACCGCGGCAAAGGAAAGGGTGGCCGAGCTGGAAGAGCTGCTCCAAGCGGCCTCTGAAAAATACACCCGGGCTCAAGACAACGTCCGGCAGCTATTCGACCAAGTCCAGGATTTCCGAGGCAATCTGCGCGTCATGTGCAGAGTCCGCCCCCGACTCGGCGCTCGTGAAGACGAACTGCTAGAGATGGCGACGGCCATGGGCGCTGGCAGCAACCATCCGCAAGTCCTCAAGATGCCCAAGCGCATGGCGCGAACCGCTGCCGATATTGAGACTTTCCAAATGGAGCGGGTATTTGATGAGAGCGATCGAAACGAGGACATCTTTGACGAGGTCGGCCAGCTCGTCATGTCCGCCATCAATGGCCGGAACGTGTGCATATTCGCGTACGGGCAGACGGGGAGTGGCAAGACACACACCATGAATTTCCCCTGGAACGAGAAGAACGCCCCCGAAGACGACGAGGATGTGGACTTTGGCATCATTCCCCGCTCGGTCGACATGATTTCAGAGTTCATGCGGGAGAACGAGGGTATTTGGCGGTTGTCGGTGTCGGGCAAGTACATTGAGATCTATGCCGAAAAGGTCTACGACCTGCTCCGAGAGGGTCGAGGCGGCGCACCTTCCGAGGTGGCCGTCAAGTACGCCAAGGTCAACGGCGCCGACGTCCACGAGGCGGAAAGCACCGAGGTGGAATTGACGGATCAAGACGACGGCAACTTTGAGGACAAGGTCCAGGACCTGCTCTTCCACGCGTCGGCCAACCGCCGGACGCGGACCACGGTGGGCAACGCGCAGTCGTCGCGGAGTCACTGCGTCTTGACCCTGCGCATCGTCGCTGAGCGCGTCGACGGTCGATCCGAGGCCGTGACCGAGGGTCTGCTCAACCTCATTGATCTGGCTGGCTCAGAAAAGCCTAGCACGACAGACAAGGCCAGCCAGGCCGAGGGGATCCAGATCAACAAGTCACTATCTGCGCTTCGAAAAGTTCTGGGCGACATGGCGAACCCTCGTGTAAAGCACGTTAGTTTCCGCGAGTCCATTTTGACAAAGCTCCTCCAGTCCAGCCTCGGCAACGGATGCAAGACAATGATGTTTGTCATGGTAAGCCCATTGAAAAAGGACAAGGAGGAAACGCGAAATACACTCGAGTTTGCCATGACCGCTCAGCAGGCAAAACTAAAGACGCAAGCAAAGACCTAGATTCAGGCAGAAGATTTAGTTCAGTCAACTATCAACAGTGCGGTCAAGTAAAAGAAAATAAAGTTACCTTTTTGAAACAGCTCGCTCGTGTCTCCTATCATTAGTATCAAAGACACTTAATAGAGACAATTAAAAACATGATGAAATAGGTATTTGCCAGAGTGAAGTCTTTTTTCCATTTTGTTGTTCACCCAATGCCGGATGCCAAAAACTCCTGTTGCTTGCAAAGTAGTTATATACCCTGGCCATTGAAATGCTCAAACCAAAGCATTACTCCATGCATTTCCGTAGAGCCTCCAAGTGTTTTCCTCATTACCACCGCATCCTCTTCACGTCCCCTTTTCCTCACATAATTTTTTTTTTTCCATTACCGCCGAACAAGCCATCCGCACCCAGTAAGGGGGAAAGGCACAAATACAACTTGACGCAAGTGCAATGACAAAAACTCCCCTTTCTGCAAGTGTTGTGCACGTAAATGCGCGACTCCATTCCGGGTGCCCAAATACACAAATAACAATACCGACAAGACAACATAACCGACTTTCCCTCCTGAATGCTGAGTGACCCCTTGCCGTTTCCGTACAATGTTTCAAGCCTCGAAAACGAGCATGTACAAAACCAAACGCAACGCAACCCCCCTTTCCCTATGATCCTATTGTGCAAACTCCCCGTTTTGTCCGGAAAACACTGTTGTATATATGCCGAGTCATGTCGAGACTCGATTGTTGCCATGAAACGGATACCAGAACGAAAAAAATAGAGCAAAGACCGTAAAAATCAGCAACTCCAAGAACAAGCACGAAAATGGCACTCCAACCCCATGATTTCGTTGCCACTAATCCATCTTTCCGCGTCCTGAGTGGCCAAAAGAACAAAGCAAAAAAGAAACACCTCATGCTGATGCTGAATCGCACAACCTGCGGCTCCTAAGAAAACAACCAGACCTGAACACCATTATTTTTCTGATATTTACTTTGCGCCAATCGTTTCGTCATCTGAGTCGTCGGGTGCATCTTCAACGTATGCCGGCCTTGGCGTGGTGTTGCTGCTTCGTTGTTCTGGATCCTATCCCCAAACACTAGCCTGCACACCCAAGCCGGACGACTGCTTGCCCCAGACGCCCGAGCGGCTGCCCCAGCCATTGTAGCTGTCGGCAGCGGCACTCGAGGGGCCCGACGGGGCGCTAGAAGTGATTCCAGCAGTCTCAATGCTGCTCGACGCGTTGAAGCCTTGGCTAAGGGGAGAAGGCAGCGGCGTCGTGGATCGCTTGTTGAAGGCAGGGTTCGAGGGTCCAGAGACCGAAGGGCGAGTGCCAATGGGCGCGACTGCACCAGGCTGTCCGGGTGCTCCCTGACGAGGGGGTGAGCCACCGGGCGATGAGTTGCTCGTTCGGTTTGCTTGGTGGTGGATAGCGCTGTCGAACGGACCCTTGTTGTTAGAAGGGTTCGACTGAGGACTAGCATTGCGAGAACCAGCACTCTCGCGACGGGCGTCGGGACCACCACGGCTGTAGTCGTAAGCCAGGGGAGAAGGTCCACGGTGGCTCGAGGGTCCAGTAGAAAGCCCAGGAACTCCGGGACGGGGGGCGCCTGTTTCGTCGACGTAGCCTCCGTTCTCGTAGGGACCCTCACCGTAGAGAGCATTACGTTGTCTGGTGATCAAGTCGCGGCGGTCGTCCTCGGAAAGGAGATTGCTGCTGTTGTTGTTGCTGTTGCTGTTGTTGCTACCAGGGCTCAGAGCACGTTCGGGCTTGCCGGGGTAACTCATCTCAGCAAGGACAGCTAGAAACGGAGATAGGTCAGCCAAATGCCTCTTGTGAAAAGCGAAAGCGAGCAAGACGTATAACAGGAATATGAAGAGACGATTTGGCGGCAGACAGACTCCCACCCTAATGTCTTAGTTCCACTGCGCACGCGATTCAACGAAAGCAACGCCAAACGTCATATGTGAGGCCATATCATTGACAATCATGGTAGTTGTCCGCCCCAAATGTATGTCTTTAAAAACGGGGATTCTTAGGGTATAGGTAAAAGTAGGTAGGTAGGTTGGTAGGTCAAGAAGAAAAAAAGTGCTATACAACGGAGGGCGGCCTACTTCTATTGTATTGCTGCTCCTGATGGTAGTTGCGCAGATCTCGCTCCCGCTGGGCTGCCATTCTCCGCTTTGCCTGCATCATCTGTTCCGCCTCGTTGGAACCGCGCGAGGACTGATGTCGCTGGGAGGCGTAGAAGTTCTGCAGGCCAGGGCCGTGGCCGCCGGAGCCGCCACGATCCCGCGCGTCACCAAACTGCGAGCCTTGACCCGAGGCTCCTCGGCCGTCTGCATTCCCGGTTAGCCAAGCCTGTCTTCTTCCCAACTTCTACCCATACAGCCGTCCGCGCCCTCCTCGTCGGCCCATCGAAGGAGTCGCTCGTCGGTGCTGGAATTGTTGCTGTTGCTGTTGTCGCAGCGGGATCGTGGGGGCGAACTCACGGCGCGGGCCATTGCCACCAAACATCTTTCCGCTTTTCACGAGATTGTCTATGGCACGGTCGACCTCTGTAGTTGCCGTATATGTTAGCCAAATGTTTCGCTTCTCTTTTGTACTGCTTTGGCCCTGATCAATGCCTTGGGCGTTTGCACTTTTCTGCGCCAAGTGGCACATAGGAGCAAGCAGGGATGCGCGACACGTACCCTCAATTTGCTGGGAGAAAGCAGCAGACTCTTCCCGCTCGCGTGGATGGGTCGAACTGGCACCTGTAGAGTTTCGTGTCAATTGAGTATTCTTCTTCCATCTCGTTCTTCCGGGCCCTAAGGATCCCGTGTAGACGGAGGGGGCGCACTCACCAGAACGCGCCGGGGGAGGCGTCTGGTGGTCCCAAGTGGGCTGACCAGCACCTGCACCAGCTCCAGCGCCTGCACCGCCGAGCCATTGCGAATCGCCATAGTATTGCGACATGATGTTCCCGTTTGGCCCTGCCGCA
The DNA here is from genome assembly GCF_000516985.1 of Pestalotiopsis fici W106-1. Taxonomy (NCBI): domain Eukaryota; kingdom Fungi; phylum Ascomycota; class Sordariomycetes; order Amphisphaeriales; family Sporocadaceae; genus Pestalotiopsis; species Pestalotiopsis fici. The sequence continues at coordinate 648,455 of NW_006917102.1, forward strand.
GGAAATATCGCAACGAGAAGGGGAGGTCGGTGGACGGGTAGAGGTAGCAGAGATTGGTCGCTGCTAAGTCGGATTGGGCGAATTCAATTAAGAGAGGGCCGATGAGCCGTTCGTGGGGAAACAATAATTTTTCCCCCTTATCCTTCCTTCGCTGTGTCCCCCGTTTGCCGTTTTGAAAATCGTTACAACGTCGTGTTCCGATACGATAACAAGACTTTCTTTGGACGGAAATTAAAGTTAGCTTTGGGCGTGTTGAGGAATTCTGCAGCAGCGAGCAACGAACGCGCAGGGGACCCGACTAGCTGGTCAAAATGTGGTCGGTGACGAACAAAAAAAGGGCTGAAGATTAAAACTGGGGGATGGGGATGTGATGGGCGGTTTTTCGGGCATTCCTCTCTTCCCGATGGAAGAAAAGTCATCAACTGATCGACCACTCAGTCAATCAATCGACTAACCGGTAATAAGTCAGGTCAGAGTGTCTGGTCTGGGTCTGGTCTGATTTGTTGGTCTGAGGTAGGTAGGTAATAACCAATCATGCAGATCCCCGGTTTTTTGGTGCGCGCAAACGTTGGCAAGGTAAACGGTGAACGGGACACGTTGAAATGCGCCTCGGCAGAGCGTTGAACAAGACAGACGCTGGGGGGGCTTTTTTTTTTTTTTTTCTTTGCAGAGCTCAGACAACACACGGAGTAGACTGACAGGCTGACAAGACAAGAGGAATAAAAGACCGGAAACGCGCAAGTGTCATAATGCGCGAGCCAATGTCTTTACATCCGTAACCAGCCAGGCAGGACGGGGGGGTCGGGTCATCTCCTTCCATCCCGTCTTGTATTTTTGTGCACTCTCTTTTTCTTTTGCAGATGATTGTTTTCAAAAGCGTAGGAAGAAGGCTCCGCTGTCTGACTTGACACTCCCATATGCCTACAAGCGGCTTGTCTCTCTCGAGACATGAAAAATAAAAAGAGGCGTGCGCAGGCGGAACTTTGAAGTTTGGGTTGCTTGGCCGGGGGCCAGATTCTCCCCAATTCCCCCCTCCCGCCCGCGCGCGTGGTGGTGCCCAATGGATAAAAAAAAAAGTCTCTCATGGCGACAAACTTACCAGATAGTGTCCTATTTTCGCCTCTCGTACAAGATCGTCTCAGATGATCCCACGTCACGTATTTTTGTCGATGGTACCGCTGTAGAAGCCAGGCCGCAGAAAAAGGGTTGAAAGAAAAAGAAAAGGAAGGGACGGCACTACCACTGCGTAGGCGTGCGCGCACAACTTTTTTTTTTAATCGGTTCCGTAGTGTATTAAGACGTTTGACGGATCGTGGATGGACCGTGAGTCGAGGGGACTTTTCCAAGCTTGCTGACAAGTCGAGTCGAGGGGTAGGAAAAGGGGACGGTTCCTTGGAACTACGGGGGAAACGTGAAAGGAGAGGGTTCAAAAAATAAAAAGACGCCCGAGAATTTGGGAAAAGGCGCAAGAGGGAATATCCGATTGAGGGGCCCCGTTGGACGCGATTATAATGATATTACAAAGGAGACAAGACAGACAGTACGCCGCTGGTATCTGGGTTACTGTGCATGCTTCGTGCAGGTAATCGTAGCAGCAGCAGCAGCAGATCAACTACAAATCAATCCATACCCTTCCTTCCTTCCCCTACTGTGTGTATGTAGGTATGTACCGGCCTCCTCATTCTCCTCCTGGCAATGCTGGTGGTCCTCCTCAGTGCTGCTGCTCCTCCGCTTCTGCTTGCCCTGTCGTTCGGTACAATATCAAATCGGACGGGCCAATCCACCACCAAATTGGTAAAGTGTGGGTTGTCTGGCTTGTCGCGAACAGGAAATGCCCGCGGCCCGCGTGGGCGGATGGTGGGTTCACTCGGATCATTTCTGGCTTGGGACTCTTCTTTTTCCTTCTTCTCCTTCTCTTGTGTCGACGACCCGTTGTCGTCGTCTGAGTTTCTTCGGCGGCTGCAGGCACACAGGCCAGTGTATGTCATGTGTGTACTGTTAGTAGATGCCTACCTTGTCATGTCCAAGAAGTCCAGCCATGTAAGGTCTGATTCGTACATGGCAGATACATTGTTTTACTTTTACTTGGAGCACTTGTTTGCAAAGACCGACTTTTGCTATTTTATTACATGCCGTGACTAACAGGTGTCTAGTCTTCTTCCCAAGTAGAAACTATAGGCATTTCATATTGTAGCGTGGTCTGTGGCTGACCGATATAGCTTGCGGCTGCTCCTAGTATACCAAGGCTATCTGTTTCCTCTGCGTGCAATTGAGTTTCTGCACACTATGTAAAACACATACCGGCAACATCCTTGAGAGGTTTCCTGTAACAATGGATTGATGTGAGTGGGCAATGTGGATATGGTGGACATGGTAGGGATCACATCTTAGCCCAAGGGATCTGTCGACTGTGGTGCTGGTCAGTTCTTCAAGACTCGAGTCTCCCTACCCTACCACTACCGCTGTTGGCTGGCGTGCTGGTAAGTTAGGGTACTATGTAGTTGCTAGCAGAGACCCTGTAAAATACTATGTACATCCTGACCAAGGGGACCTGTTGGATGGGGGAAACCGACATGGATGTACGGTGTGATGGACAATTTCCTTCACTCTCAGCGTCGCTTCGATGCTCATCACGCTTCTGGGCCTGCTGCCTCTGTGGATGAGCACACAGAAGTAGAAGGTACTTTAAAAGTGATGAGCTCTGGTGATGGGAAACTCGGACTCTTGTCCGGGACGGCGCCGTGACTAGGAAGATTTGGATCTGTGATCTACTGTGTAGTAATAAGGGGCCTTTTTTTTCCCCCTCCCCTCCCTCCTTGGGCGCTCTGGAAACGAACTGGAAGCGACAGGAAAATAATGCGAAATTGCTGCCCTCGGTCATATCGAGCCGCCGCGGGCCCTAGACGTTATAAGGTGACAATTAAATGGTACATCAACATCTTATATTCAGGACCAGTCATGTTACCCACCTACTTACATGCATACATACCGACATATGCCACACTCATTGATGCGCATGCCCCAACTTTTGAACAGAGAAGCGTGACGTCTCGCTGGTGTTGGTCAAGCAAGACTCGTGGGTTTCTCAAGTGAAGCGGGTTGCCTCTCTCGGCATCGTCAACAGGCAGGCCGCCCGCCCAGCAGGAATTATTATCATTATTAAGCTAGGTCGCCCAAACTACCTACGTACGGCGGATACAGCCAGACTTGGATGTAGATGCAGTTCACCTAGCCTAGTGTAGATGGATGCAGCCCAATTTCTGCAATTCATTCACCTCTAGTCTGGCGCCTAGCGAATTTGAACAGATGCGGGCAGCACCGCAACCGGTCACAGCCGACGTCTCCTACATGTTTAGCATCAACGATGAAAGGTCCTCGTGGGTTTGAGTCAGCATCGAAAGCAGAAAGAATTTCTTGATTCTTGTTTCAAAAGGGGCCCGTTCCTCATGTCCAAGCACATACAAAAGCAGCATGTTCAAGTAGATATCAAATTGCTGAACACATTTGACCGGCATACATAGCGGGAGACAGTTTATATCATTGTCAGCGCACGTACTCGGACATGTCAACAACCTTTATGGGGCCGTTTGTGGGACCCCTGCTCTGTCGACAGTGCCATGGTACGTACCGTGCTCAAGTAATGCCGCAATTGACATAAGTCACGTTTCTTGAAGCATGTTGCGAATAGTACGTAGTCCCAAACAAGTCTCTGTCTCCCTCTCCCTCGCCCTCAACTCTTGAGAGGGTGTCGGCAATGCCCTGTTCCCTTTTCGCTCTCTACATTACAATGTAGTACCTACCAAACACTGAATTCTGCCTTGTTCGCGACTGTTTTTTTTTTCCAAGTGTGTCCGGTCCGTACAATGATCGCGTACGTCATCATTGCTTGCTCATTCTCCGCCACGGAGTTCGAGGTTGGGCATCGAAGGATGGGTAACAAGTAGACGTTACCTGCCTAGTAGCCGTACCTGCCCCCGTCGTCATTGGTACAACAGCCCGCCACCATACTGAGGGGCGACCGAGGGCAAGTCAAATCAATCTTTCATTGCCGTTGAAGTCATTCAATTGGAAACCGGAGGGTAAATATTCATTCCTTCTTCTTGTCCTTTGCAAGGCCAGAAACCGGCCGAACGCCATGCGTTTTCGCTCAGATCCATGGACCCCCGGAATACGTCTGTTGTAAGCCCAAGGCCCTCCAGGTGCTCCGAGCGCCCTTGCCGTTGAACAGTCAGGGGTCTACCTGGCAAACCTGGGTCTTTCTGTTAGCGTCGATGGCCTGCACATTTCGAATTTCCTTTGATTGAACCTCCACCATTCTCCACGACATCAACCCCCTTTCCCAAATTGAAATTCCATCGACCCTACAAATAGTTGTACGTATGTACTCCGTACTAGTATACAATGTACGTACTGCGTACTGTCCACAGAGCTGCTAGCACTTGAGTGTCACGTTGCTGTTACAGTGGCTCCTTTTCTCAATCCTTTGGATCCGCGTCTCTGTACACCGGCGACGCGTTTCGGCAGCGTCGTTCATTCGCGCTCAATGTTTCCCTAACGTACGTATTCTGTTTGGTACGCGATAGGCTACCCAAGTCTCTCTCATCATGAGCTGTCCGGAATTTTATACAAACAGACACAGCAGCAGCTGGATGCAACAATGCAATTCCTTGTACATACTGTATGTAATTTCTCTTCTTCAATGACAGCGCAGCGAAGCCATCTCTGGCGGACTTTGGACCGTCGGTCGATTGCATTACTCGTGCGATAGCCGCTACCCCATATTTGAACGGGGGACCGAGTTCCCTAAAAAGAAAAAGAACAGAAGAAAATAAAAAGCCCGTAGCCAATTCTTCCAGTCGACATTGGCATCGGCTGTTCGTTCCGTATCGCTTCCTCGGCCCCACTGAAATAGGTGTGTTCCAAATGATCCATGGATCTATGGCACCATACCAAACATACCTTGGAAACTCATCGACCAACACGCAGACAATGCGCTGCTGCTGCTGCTTTACTGGCTGATCAGAGTAATCATGTCTGTTGCCGTTGGCCATCGCACCAAAGCAGATAAACATCCATCAACAGCAAGTACCTTGATGAGTATAAGAGTTGCATGGGCCAGTCCATATTGATACAAAGTTGCAACCTGCTCACAAGACCATGTTCTCGGATATTTTTGCTGCCGCCCAAACCCAGCACAGGTCCGACGTAGCAGCACAACTTTCTCCTCAAAGTTGAGATGGAAACTGAACAACATAGCCTGAGGTATACACATGAATATTGAAAATACTCAGAACATCTCCAGATACTCGGCCCAGGGTCTAGTGTTTGAAGCTCTGCAAAGCGCCCTCCTCACATGTCCGATTTGCTGGGAGTCAAGTACGGTTGGTAACACAGCATAATCTGCCTTTTGCATTCCATCACGAATTTCTCGCCTCGTCTTTCTACCATGTACCTGATATGTCCGTGCAACGGATCAACAGTTTGAATGTACATAGTAGGAGCTGTTCTATGTCGTTTGAAACTGCGATGGAACAGCCCCAGAGCGAACATTTCATTCGGCATCAAGTCGGTAAATTGTCACAAACCTACCAATCAGCCCAACTGGTGACATGGTGGACAAAGTTTCGCTACGATTATCCCACCAGATCGTGGGCCAATCGACCAAAATCTCCTTGCTTGTTATGTCCCCCTTGGACGAAATTTTGGTTTTTAGCAAGCCAAGAATAGAACGAATCGTTATCTAGGTCTAAGCAGCCACGACTTGTACTACAGACTACTATTACGCAGGCATTGTTGTTATTGCATCAACTAGCTGGACTTTGCCGGCACTGGGGGTCTGGAAAGCTCCAAGACGAAGCCACAATTGCGCCTCTGCACCACATGGCTTACAGCGATTTCAGGTCTTCTAGAAGAGGTCATCAGGTCAGCGGTACTTTTTGACCTACTTGCAACATATCTATGGAACCCTCCATGATGAACGATTGCCATGATTCGACCTGAAATCGAGACACACGTTTCTAATTCATGGCTTCTGAGCCGTTACTTGGGCGTCACATCTTCCGAGGCTATTCTTGCTGTTCTTGAGGCATATATCATTAGGTCTGGATTCCCAGCTGCTGCTACCTGGACCTGAACTTCCTAATGTAGCGGCACTTCCTTCTCTCAATCGCCAAGAGCGGCGCGGGGCAATCGTTACTATTATCAGCGCTCGAGGGGTTTGTGTCGGTCTCCGTCGGCCCTTGACCTTGTAATTTTGCATATTCACGAAGACTACTGCGATTTAACTCGGCCTTTGTTTTAGGAGACAATATCATCGTGACAGGTATGATATGCATTCGAAAGAGATATATGCCTCGCCTCATCCCAGGTGACGATTGAAAACCACTTGCAGGCTCAAAATCGTCGACTGGTTAGTAGTGTGTGGTATGCCACAACCATTGGCTTTGCGACTCCGAGCTGCTTCGTGGCTTTATCAAAGTCACAGAGCTCATGACTACATTCCATTGATCGCATGCACTTGGAATTCGGAGGGGTTCTCATTGATTGACAGATAAATTCTTCCGGTAGCCCGAAACTTGGGACAACTCGTCACTATAAAATACAAGTCTTGGAGCTGATATGTCACTTTCTCGGCCAAATTCTTTACTATACATATTCTCTAGCCAGCTCATGCCATTTCTCACGCTACTGCAGCTTTTGTGTACCCTCATGTATGTAGATATATCATGCAGATGCGCCCTAATATCTATCCCATCCAGTCAGATAGGTGCCAATGACCCAGACATTCCCAAAAGCAGGTTCCCACCCCCCACAAGTTTCCTTTCGTTTTCCGCCCTTGACTCTTTTCTGGAGACATCCAGAATAGCTCTTTTCCCCCGCATACCCGCACCCCTTGTTCCCTTTGATGAGTTATCTGGGGATTGTATGCGCTCATCCCACCTTTTACTAACTTGGGGGAGAGGAAGGGAGGGATGAGGGAGGGCTCGCTTCAGCGATGACATATGTGTAATCATTGCCCAATCGGCCCATTGCTGACGCCCGTGTATCCCTCCATGTGGACTTTATTTCTTACGGCACAGTGACGCTCGAATCATGAGGCCTGATCTTGATAGAAAAGTCAGATCTCTTTGGCCATTGTGCATCTGTTGTCGCAAAAACACGTCGCCTAAAGGCTCGCCGGTTGAAACTTTTTATTCTCTCGACGCCCCCGCCGGAGAAATTGAAAAGTCTTGTCAGCAAAGAAAAACTGCCCGGCTATCGAATCTGTTTTCTTTGCACACTTGATAGACCTGGTGGCTTTTACACCAGGGCAGTGGCATGAACCCAATCTATTTTTACCTCTGATTGTTGAATCGTAGACTGACTTCTCGGTCCGAAATGCCCCAGACGGAGGCGGACGAGTAAATCATATGATCATGGAGTAATGCTGTTTACTACCACGTACCCACCTGTGCATATATGCGCGAGATTCATCTAACCCTACCCAAGCGAAAAGAAGCCGTCATGGGCAGAGGGCGGGGGATAGAGGAGGGGGTAACACCCCGCGCGCAATTAAAGGTGAGAGGCGAGAATGTGTCGTAGCTGTTCGTGCACTTGTTGGTACTCAGTTCAGGACATGGGATATGCAGCAGGCTACATGCGGGAGAGAGAAAGAAAAAGGCGCCACAGACGATACAAAAAGAATCCCCAATCCTTCTTCCTCGGGTTGTGATTGGGCCAATTCTGGCTGTCCAATCAGGTTGTGCTGGCAGAGGAATTATTGAACCACACCAGGAGTTTTCTCGCTATTGCTCCCGAGGCACCGGGGGTCGGTGGTGGCAAAGGTTGATGCTATCATAGACAAGAATTGAAATATCTCGAGTCGAATTCAAAATAAGTATATCTGATCAGCGATGCTGGTGATGATAGGAAGTTGGGTTACACTTGCTTTGAAGCTTCAAACCAAGGGCTGATGTATTGACTGATGCAAAGATATAAATATCATGTCATGGCCAGCTTTATTACAAGAACATACCAAAATGTACCAACAAGACAAAATCGGTTCGAATCGATAATATATGATTTAGTTTTTGACATTCAATAGGCGCTAATCTTATTGATGGAAAGTCCAGGAATAAGATGTTTTGCTCGGATAGTCCTACCTGGTGACCATTCCGAATAAGATTGAGCTACGATTAGAGGTTCATGGACCTTCACGAGTGCTTTTGTTCCAAGTCCTGCGTTATAGTTTAATTAATAGAGGGCAACCCAAAATACTTACAAGACGGAGTTGTATAAAATTTTATTTAAAGAAATCTGAATAGCATTCTTCAAGACAAATGGCTCGATGCATTTGTTTAGTGTATCGTGGACCTTTTGTCTAGTCCTCCATGCTAATATCTAATATACGAGCGATCACCTTCACCTAGGAAGTTGACTGAAACAACCGCATCAATAAAATCTCATGTCACATAGGACATGACACAAAAATAAAGAAAGTCGCCTATACAATCAATTCAATACTCTTCTTGATAGGATTGGTCTCAGGTGAACACTGTGCTGTGAGATGATCGTGACAAAATACCGTTATTGCCAGTCAAATGAATTCACTTTAATACCTTGAGTATGTTGCCTGATGTACACTCTTAAACACCAAAGGATGCAAATCGGGCTGCACATTTTCATGCCTAAAAAGGATAGTCAGAAGTAATGCTATCTAAAATGTGGTGTCCATGAGAATATCTACAACAAGTGCCTAGATAAGACACAGAAGAGATGAATGCCAGTTGACCGAAATACTGGATGAGATGCAAAAGTCTCGTCCATCACAACCGCCATAAGCAATCGTCATTCTGACTACTATTAAACAGACAAAGCCAAGAGACATTTACTTCCTACTTGCCTCAATGGATGGGGATAAGTGGCGTTTCTGAATTTTTCCCTTCTCATAAGTTCACATAACGCAAATAAAAGACCACTCGAGCCACGCCGTGTACCAGATCAATTGCCTGAAATATATGAAAATTTTGACATGGGGTGAAGATCAGTAGTTCCAATTCAAGTGACAGATATATAACACGCTAAGCCCAATAACTCCTTGCCCTTGTATGCTCATTCTGGTGTACAATCGCTCAATGCCGAATCCTCGCATTGGACAAATATGATTTGCCGAAACCAACGGTGAAGCTCTTCAACGCCTCAAGAAACCTCAAGATGATTCCTGCCTTTCGACTCGCATTCCATAGACTGTAAACGGTAATTTTTGTGAACTCAGATACACTTTATAGTCCCAGCGCCTTCACAGCAGACTCGGTGTCCAGGCAGTCGTTTGCTCTCAGCGCCTTTTGAGCCCAAACCACGGTGCCTCGCCCGTCGACGGCGAAAAGTCCGGCCTGTTGCCATTTGTTGCCCATGACGGTACTCGGACCAAACCCGTCGTCATCTTCCGCCTGTTGCTGTGTAGCCACCCCTACTGGCCCGTTACCATTGAGTTGTTTGCCAAAGCTGCCGGTTCTAGTAATGGCGCCGGCGACCTTTTCGCCGAGCCATCCCTTTTCCTTCCACGCCTCGCGCTGCGTCGCCGGGTTGAACATGGACCAGACAGTGCCTAGACCCAGACCCCAGGCCGCATAGATGGCGCGGTCCTCGTCCACGACCACCTCGACGTTCCAGGCGCCGCCCAGCAGATCGATCCACTTGCGCGTGGCCTCGGGCGACGAGTGCGACACGGCGATGCACCGCAGGCCGGTGCTCTGGTAGCGATTCGCCATGGCGCGTAGGGCTAGAAAAGATTTCTGTGCGACTGGAAGCCGGTTGGGAAAACCACGAGTTAGTTATCAAGCGCATGATTGAGGGGAGGGGAGCAATTTTGCAGAGATATGTGACAATTTGGACTACTAACAGGCACATCCCACGCAGCGCATAAATAGCACCACTACTCTCCGGCCACCGCCCATACTGAGCTGCCGATCTCTGTCGAGCGGTGCGAGGTCGCCGACCTTGGGACAGTCGGCCACGGGCACGGGAGGCGGCACGGGCGAGAGCCAGGCTTGAGCAGTCAGGGGGAGTTTTCGCGTGCTCATCCACGCGGGCCAGCCGCCGGCCGCGGTGCTGTCGTCATTGTCAAAAGCGGACTTTGAGTCGCTGCCCTTATTAGCAGCCGGGGATGAGAAGTCAAATGAATCGCTCTTGAGGCCCACTTTGCGCAGTGCGAGCTTGGTTGTCAGACTGGAAAGCATGTTGTTTTGGAGGGGACAGATGGTCACCACGATTGGTGTTGTAGAAAGAAACCAAATCTTTTCAGTCAGCAGATTGCCGTGGGGAGAGGCTGAAGGGTCGAAATGTCACTTGATGCGGGTGCTTTTTGTTCTTCAAGCGATCATGAGTAAAAACGATCTCAATGTTTTGGGTTTTGTTGGATATTCAAAAGTGATGATATCGTCAAACTAGAATGCTCAATCAATTCCTCCAGAAACAAGAAGCAAAACCGAGGACAAGGAGAAGAAACAGGTAGCTGCAGGAGAAAACATCCGACACGCCATTGTGAGAAACATAAAGTCTCCTTGTCCCAAGGCTGAAGGGAAGGAAGACGACGACCCCTTGATACAGTTGATGTTGCAGAAAGTTCATAGAGGTTATCGCTTATCATGAATTGTGAGGGAGGGGTTCGTCGTCCAGTCATAGCTTTGAGCCTGGTCCCCTAGCCCTGACTCGTAAGAAACGAAAGCAGAGGCGCCCTTGCAGGAAACGCGCTAAACATTACAGAGGCGAGGCTGATGCCAAGAGCTACCGGCGCTGATCAATGCTTGTGACCCGAAACCCCCCTGACCCAGCACTGAGGGTAGGATGTGCTCAGTGGCCCTTAGTGCGCTAGGCCGCAGAGGCATGGAGGGGTTGAGGGTCTTTGCTTTTGTGGGGAAGTTTTTTTTGGCGGGGTTGAATTGAATCTGGATTTTATGGGAACCAGAGCCAGAACCAGCACTTTTTCTATAGGGAAAAAAGCCGAGACCAACTTAAGTAAGTTGATTTGTGGATTCAAATATGCACTTCATCTGATATTGGAGAGAGGCCTTTTGGAATACAACTACGATTCTAATCAATACTGCTGCGAATTGAGTTGCTGGCCTTGAGTATGTACTCTGTACATACAGGTCGAGTCTCATTGGCCAAACGGGTAGAAGCTTTTTTTTAATTGCCTATATCAGGTAGTCAAAAGAGTTGAACAAGCCCGAACCTTTCTTAGAATTGTTAATATTGTACATACTGAGAGAAATAGAATGGTAGAGTCTTTATGCAATGGATAAATCCACAAGAAGCGGATTTCATTTCTATTCCACATCATCATCTGCGGATGGGTTTTAGTACCCTGAATTCATGTCGGAAAATATAAAAGAGTGGCGTCATAGTGCAGACTTGATGGGATGGACAAACCACTTCCTGTCATCTACACAAAAACATCCTGCCGTGCCTTTGTCACGACAGCGTGAGCATGAATGACATCAATATGATTCTGGGCACTTGGCGACGAATATTGCCAACTGACGAGTGCCCAGATCCGATAAGGTATTATGGAATCCGCATTGGGAGTTGTTTCTGCCTCGGCCTGACATCAGATGGAGCAACTGTTCTGTACCAGATAACGACAAGTTGAGAAAAAAAAAAAAAACCATAATCAGAGCGATAATCAAGAGCGGTCCGCGGAAGCAGCCGTCTGCCAACTTGGGAAAGTCAGCGGAGGGTCGTGACCGTTCTCAGCATCATGACGGAGCTCAAAAATAGTACGCGCGTTTAATAGGTAAAGAATAGAATACTTTGGGGGATGGTTATTAATTTGACCTGCAGTAGCGTCATCACATCCCAAGGAGAGATGGAGGCCACGACTGAACAAGGTTCAAGAGTGCACCAACACTTTTGCAGACGTACAGTAGTAGTCCTCTCATTGCAACAAGGGGAAGGGGGGAAAAATTTACAAGTAATTACTCAGTGACTCTTGACCTCTAGACAAATAACTGTAATGCTTCTTTTCGGCTTGTGGGGGGTTGGTTCTTTGAGACCAATCTTCTTAGCTGGACACATCCGAAAGTACAAAATTGCTTTTCGTCATATCTACGTGTGCGCCAGATTTTATATGGCCGTGCCGGCGGCACAACGCCCAGTGAAATGCAGAGCAATCTGAACAGAGGCATTCCGTACTTGGCGGGGGCTTGCGACAAAAGAGCGGACCAATGTGAATCCAACGTTTGTACTCGTGGAGCTTTTCGTCGTGTCTTTCCTCGCCTGGCATTGTATATAAAGGTCAAAGTAGCATTGAGGGGAGCAAAAATGTGGGAGACCAATCAAGGAATTGACCTCTCTTGGTCTCGAAATTTGGGCTGCGTGGCGTTCTCAAGGTATTCATGGCGAGGCGAGCTGAGACAAAGATCACAATTATGAGTGTCACGTTCTACGAAGACGACACCATTTCGCCATGCTTCGGAGAGTCGCGACAGGTCTTTCCGTGCCGTCCTACAGGAACCAGGGCTGATCCTAGACCGCCTGGACATTTGAGCTGCAAAGTCTCGATTTTGGTTGTTGGAAGGAGAAAAAAAAAAAAAGGGAATGTAGCGCGGACTACATCACCCTGAAGTAATGCACGTCCTGTCAAGACCCAAGAATAGCCAGTTGTCACCGCGACCTTGGGACTTGGGTTGAATAGCCTCTTTGCCTTGAGGACAAAAGCTGAAAGAAATCATGTGGCTTATGTGAGATCTGCGTCAATGCACACACGAGTAGCTCACCTAGCCAAGGTAGGTAGCGAATTTCTCTCGTGTTTCTTGATCGGTGCCAGTGCCACGGAAACTGTTCCCGAGAAATCGTGGCTTTCTCGATTGATCTAAAGCTGCCCGCAAAGCCTGAGTAGAGAGACGGCAAGTGGAACGTAGTCGCAGCTCGAGTGGACATTGTCGCGACCACATGATATCCTGGTCCAGTCATTTGGGACGACGGGCAAAAATATCCCGAATCAAGTGTAAATTTACACAATCAAGGCCCTTGGTAAGTGCCAAACGTTTTTTGACAACCTTTGAAGTTCCGTTAGACATTAGAGCGAAAAGCAACAGATGAGCCTGGCTGCTCCTGGTTGGTTGAATCGTCCGGGAGCGCGGGAACTGTGACTATAGTGTATATGCATGTCGTACGCTTCAGGATTTCGACATCCGCTCGATTGGTGAGGTTGGTATTGCCTTCTCGAACCCACTTGGCAGGTATTTGTTGTGTGAGCCGCTTCGGCACATAATTTTACCAGCCCAGCATGTAACAAGATGTCATGTTGGTAACACGAGATGGAAAAGTAAGCGATCTGTGGGGCAAGGAGATACTGAAAAGTTCCAATTTAGTAAACGAGCGGGTGAGCCCGATGATGCCTTTCCACACAAGTTGGGAGTGAAAGTATGCCAGAATTCAATGCGACCAACTGACAGGTGAAATTGAATCCCTGTGATGAGTATGTTCTGCTATGTGGTCCGATAATGTTAGCCATGTCTCCAGCTTAAAGGACGTGTATTGATTGGATCTCTGATGCGAAGCACGCATCCGCAACGCAAGCGTGCCACAAAAATGCCGGATTTTTAAAGCTGGCACTCCCGGCTGAAATAAAAGGATGTAGATCAAGAAAGATCAAAGTAGCCTGCAAGGGGAACACGGGTGATGGGGCTAGTCAAACAAGGACCGACTTTGCCATTCCCTGCAACCCGACTTCCTCAAATGGCGTTGACAGTACCGTACAACAATATGTCCAGGGAACACCGGCAATGGGGGTCTGGGAGTATACTCATTGTCAGTGTATAAACGAAGATGATGTGCCAGTAGCTACGGACTAGAATCACGGACTCTTCCTCGGAGCTCGTGATACGCCCGAAAAGAAATATCACCGGGCCCAAACTATGGCTCTGGAAGCGGCAGAAACAAAACGGTATTGCTTTCCAAAAGTATGGAATCATACAAGCGCTGCCAGAGTCTCAACCTTCAGCTCAGATCTCTCATGCTTAACCGGTAGATACGCGCCGGCTGCCTATAGTGCCGTACGTACGGCGATTCTGGTCTAGATTTGTATGAGAGACTAGCAGCAAAGACTGACAGCTTGTGGCGTTTGCCATGAAGCAGACTTGATCTTGGCGGATGATGAAAGCGGTGACTGTCGGCAGTGTGTCCTCAGATAGGAAGTAGGTGGTGGACAGTACCGCTCAAGCTCTTCTGCCAACGATGGATTCGACCCGTCAGGCGTCCACAGATAAGCGAGAATGAGCTCAAGAGAACCAAAGGAAACAAATCCCCGAGAACTGAATGCGAGTGGGACGGCCAACGACGACGATCGTACTGGGACCCAGTTCGTGATGCAGAGGCTCTGTAATTCGTGTGAATTGTTGGCGTATTTTTCGTGAACTGTGCACAAAATGATGTCAAGTCCATGGCACACGAATACGACCTGCCCAAACACATCTTAAGACAGAAGGAAGCCAGTAACAAATCAGGGAAGAAGCGGCTGAAAAGAGCTGGCCTCGTATCACAATTCCGAATGACAGATGCAGAATAGCTGATGGTGAAATACAGTCGGGTATCCTCACCATGGGAAGAATGGCAGCTCAAAACGGTGCTACTCTTGACCTATTGGCTATGAGCGCACTGTGTCGTTAGGCGTCTGTAGATCCGTGGGGTGTGGACTGTCCCTCGGTCCTAGCGGGGAGATCAGGCTCTAGTGCCCTATCATGTCCGAAGACGAAGGCTTAGAGCACAGTACGTACAAGCCAATGGCGCCATTCTCGCAGTATTCTGTTTGCTCATTGTGTGACTGATGGGATATAGTGGTGCTGACGACGATTTTAAACCCCTTTTGTCAGGTGCCATTACGGTACTCAGCCCACGGCGCTTGCTTGCGTTCTTCCACATCTTGTTCCTTGCATGTTCTGGTACCAGCAAGCACACAGGGCTCCATCCAGTCCCAATCGATGGATCGCGGAAGTGCATGCATTGGCTGGCAAGGTCCAAGAACAGACAACGGACGAAAGAAGAGGAGAGAGGGGGCGAAAGGGGGCCAAAGCTGGGTTAGACTAAAGCAACTATCCCGCAGCGATCGCCCTTCTTGGCCCCATTCATGTGAGATTGATGGGCAAACTACTTGCCAATGGCGCGTTGTCCACGAGCAATATGGTAATTTCGTGATTGTGCCCTTCAAACCCCACCGCATTGAGGGTTTGCCGTACTGGCAACTGGCTCTTGAGCATCTCTGACCTACCTATCCCTTTGGGCTGGACTTGGACTGGGGCCGCTTTTTCAGTGGCTCACGATATCGTGTCTAGCGTCGTGTTCGCTTATGCCTCGCAACGCAAGCTGTAGATACTTCGTAAGTAGGCAGGCAAGAAGTCAGTGTACCCACTGGGCTGCTGAATTGCCATTCCGTCCTGCCGAGAACGCACGCCGCCGCTACTTCTGCTTGTGTTCCCCTCCAAGGCCTGTATGCGACTCACTCGTTGTCAAAGCCTCAGCCGAGGCGCAGACACGTGATTGGGCCCTGTGCCGTTGTGCCGTATGAGTCCTGTCTTGTTTGTGATTTCTGTCTCAAGTTTACGGCTGCCAACAAGGAGAAGATGCGGCGAAAAAGAACATTGAATGGGAGGGTTCTACGAAATAAGATTTTACAAATGTGATACTTGTGCAGGATCACTCATATGCCTCCAACGGGCACCGCAGTAGCCAGTCTGCGACCCAGATGCACGCGAGTAATAAAGATAGATGGGCCTCTTGTAGGGTCAGGTCAGGTACCTGGGCAGGTGTCTGGGGCGAATGGAGGTCTCTTAGGACCCCCGGACAGATACTATGTACATACATATCAGTGCAGAGAAACGGTGAAGCTAACGGGGGGGATGATTCGGGGGTCTTGGTCCCTGAGCCAGATGGCCGCCCATTAAACCCGCCATCAGTTGTGGCCCGTGGCCCGTGGGCGACCACCATTGGGAGATGGGAGATGTATGGATCATGGATCATGGCTTGGACTGGGGGAGGTCCCTCAGGCTCATCAACTGGTCCATGCCACTCAATGATTCCGCTACCAACTAAAGTCGTGTAGTGTATTTCAACGTGGTCTGCAACCCGGCTGGCGGATCGCCGGTAGATGCCCCTTTTGTTCAAGAACGAGAAGAGTCCCGGGGGGAGAAAAAGCAGAGAGGGAGAGAAAGGCAGAGATAGAGAGAGCATGTATATCGTACTTCGTACACCAAAAGGCCCAAGATCGTGGACCGCCGACCTGTCGAGTTCCCAGGTCTCAGGGCCCGAGTTGCACTTGCAGTTCCCAGTTCCCAAGTGCTGGACCCGGGGGGCGACCACTCGGGGTCCTGGAAGCGAAATCATGGAACTATTCAAGTACCCGCGCAGTGGCCAGCCAACCCACATCGGCTCTTGGTCTGGCCTGCAAGCATGGAAGTAGTGTAGAATCACCAAGGTAGGCCAATGTACGGAATCCCCTGTAGAAAAATCATGCAGGTTGATGAAACGGAGAAAAGAAGGGCGTGAGGTGCGGGACCCTACACAGCGCCCAGATGTCTGGAGGCCATGCTTCTTTGTTCCAGACGCCGAAGGAGTTGGATGCTGCAATGAAGGGATCAATGATCAGGCAGTTGGTTTAATGTGCTGTTCAATGTTGGATGGGACTCGACTTCCTCAATGACTGCTTTATTACCTTGTGTGTAGTGAACCTGTATGTAACATATGCATACCAGCCAACCATTTAGTTTAGGTACACCAGATGCTCTTCAAGAATAGTGCATACAACGGTACATAAGCAAGTAGGTACATGTACTCTGTACATTTCTGCAGTGAAAACAACTATTACTGCGTATATCGAGTCGCAAATTGCCTACCTGCTTGACAGTCGTATGTACTTTCCCAGTTGCAGGGTGCATTCATCTCTTCTTTCTGCTCTCTTGATCTCCCTAGGTAATAACGCACATTTCGATGCACACATTACATGGGACGATTGCGGTAGTAATAATTACGTTGGTTGGAGGTAGTTCGTGTAGTTTGTATCGTACCAGTACGCATATGGCCTAACTAACATAGGCTGTTTCCAAGTCTCCATAATTGAACTTTTGGCGCCAACGATCATTGATGCTCCTAGAAATCAATAAATGCCGGTCTGTAGTGAGGACTATAAGAGATGAATAGGGTCTAGTTGGGGACTCGGTCTTTTGATTGAACAGACCAATGGTGGTAGCAAGTATAAAATAAAATAAAAATAAGTGTGTTGGTTGGTAATGTAGGCAATAAGTAGATAAGTAATCTGTAAATGCATGGTGAGGTGACCTTGCGGTGACTGACTGGCCGACCCTGGCTGGCAGCGAGACTGTAGATGAATGAGCCGGTTTCTGTTTCCATGCTTCAATCTCCAACATTATTATTACAGGCTTTCCAGATCATACCTACATGACATACATAGTGTATCCCCTGTATTGGACATACCGATGTACGCCCATTGATGATCGACCTACCTCGAGGTACATCGTACAAACAATCCCTATCCGTTCTGGTTCCTGCCCTGTCACATTCATTCAATCTTAGTTTTACTCTCGTATGCACGATCACTCAACCACCACCACTACCAGAACAGACGGACGTTCACCCTACCACACATCCCGTTGCTCTTTCTCTCCCTTTTCTAACCCGAAAGGATCCCACATTGTTTCCCAAGGAAGGCTGTTTCCTCATCTCGTGTAGTTAGTTGCATTGCCCAGGTTCTTACGGCAACCTGTGTCTCTCTTCATCTTTTGTGTCTGTCTTCGACCTTTTCCCACGACTTTTCAACCGCATCCGCCCGCGCACTCCTGTTCCGTCTCCACGTCGATCCGTGGACGTGCATGTCTGTTTCAATCGTTTCTCCTTCATTCGCTGTGCGAGAGATGCTGCACCGCTAGGCCAAAGTCCTTACAGTCCTGACCCAGCGTCAAACAGCATCTGGTTCTTTTCTCAATATTCTTTTTTCTCCCCCAACCCAGTTTGTCTATACTTTTCGCAAACTCATTTTTTTTTTGCAGCCAGCAACACGAGAGAGAGAGAGAAAGAGATAGACGAGTTCCTTGCAAGATCTCAGGCTATTATTGGTATATACAATAAAGCGCGACTGGAATTGCGTTTTCGTTTACCTGGTCCGCATCTCCGAACGAGCTTGAACCCTCTAAATCGAGGTACTTCTTAGGCGTGCTCGCTACAAGTACTGCCTACCTCCAACGCTGAGACCGAACCAATCCAACCCAATTCAGCGCTCTTGTCTGCTGCAGCGTGCCACTACCACAACCACTACCATCATCAGAGTCACCCCTACCACCAGAGCCACCACTACTATTACACTACTACCACCGCCGCCGCCATTCCGTCATTCGCCGATCCCCCATTGTTCTCGAACCTCCTGTCTCTGCATTCTGCATCTGCGCTGCTGCTGCTGCCCGGAATAATTATCCCAAACATTGCAAATTGGAACAATCGAGTCACCCGTTACTTAGCCAGTTTACCCTATTGTCTGGAATTTTTCTTACGTTGTTCTCTGGACTTGCAGCCAAGTTGAACTCGACCAGTCACACAAGACGATTAGGGGTTTCCGACAAGAGGGGAAAAAAACCACCCCCAATTAAATTCCGCTTCAGTCAGAACAGAACAGACAGACCAGAAAGAAAGCGGGCTGGAGGTCGCTGCAACTTGACTCGCCGTTTTCTAGGCCGTACCTTCGGCGACCGCTTTTCATGGACGCTCGGCCTACTACGGCAGACTCAAAGCATCATTATCCTCCTCACCTACAGCTTTGGAACCGCTCAATCTCCAGTCCAGCTGTCCCGAAATTGGCCACATCAAGTTTGCACACGGCAGCAATTACCGTCTCCGTGACGAACTGCTGCACGACGCCCTCGCCGCGACCCGACCACCCGCCGTCTGCGTTCCCCACCCACATTGATCTGCTTCCCATTCTCTTTCCCCAGCAAAACTCATTGTACCACGCTCAACTTCTCCAGTACAACAAACTCATTGCGCCAGGACGCGGTCGCGGAGGAGGTCTCCAGACAACCCCCTTGCCACCATTGCTGTCGACTCCGAACGTTCAAGTCGGGCCGCGCTCTCGCTCAACTTCCAAAGTGTCGAACAGGGATTCATCACGCGCCAAACCCGGCACGCAAAATTGCCATGGGAATAGAGGCCTGCAGAACCATCATACCGGTAAAGGCGATCGCGCTGGTATAACGTCAAAGGATAAGATGCCCCCGCCGAGGAAAACGGCGGTCGATCTCACGCACCCCCTCCCATCTCGACCTGCCGTGGCGTCTTCCACTTCGCCAACCAATCTCACTGCAGCAGGAGGGCATTCCAGTTCCGTGCCTTCGACCCCCCACCAACATCCTCGGAAATTCACCTACGAGTCGAGAGAACCCTCCCCAAACGCGATCCAGGGACATTCCCCACGCTCTGCATATTCCGAGACTAATGGCAATGTGCCTTCACTCCGGCCGCTGCCGCCCCGACATGGTGGCTGCCGCTTCGAAACGGCTGTCCAGAAGATACGGCGGAGAATCCCCTACAGCATTGGCGATGAAAAGCTCGAACGCTCTGATCTTTCCAAGATTCAGAGCAGGCTCTCAGAAGACGATGAGCGAAAGTTGACGACGGATATGCGCGAACTCTACGACCGGTTAAAACCGACCGATGCCGTGGAAGAGAAGCGCCACAAACTGGTACAGAAATTGGAGAAGTTGTTGAACGAGGCCTGGCCTGGCTGCAGCATTCGTGTTAATCTTTTTGGATCGTCTGGCAATTTGCTCTGCACGGATGATTCTGATGGTTCGTGAACGCCCTAGTCGGAACTGTAATCTTCCCACAATTTGGTTGCTGACACAAAACCCTCAGTGGACATCTGCATTGAAACGACTTGGAAAGAACTCGACAAACCGATTTGCAAGCTTGCCGAGTTGCTAGCAAGTCGTAGGCATACCACCTCTCTTCCTGTCAAGTGCAACTTCGCTAACACTCCTTCTTTTCGCAGATGGCATGCAAAAGGTAGTCTGTGTCAGTTCCGCCAAGGTGCCAATCGTGAAAGTTTGGGATCCTGAGTTGGAGCTGGCTTGCGACATGAATGTGAACAACACCCTTGCGTTGGAGAATACTCGCATGATCCGAACGTACATTGAGATTGACGATCGGGTACGACCTCTCGCAATGATCATCAAGCACTGGACGCGTCGTCGGATGATCAACGACGCAGGTACGTAGCGATTCCTTCAATCTTCTCCCGCGAGCATGGGATGGACGTTGACATGATTTAGCTTTTGGTGGTACTCTCAGCTCATACACTTGGATATGTATGATCATCGCCTTTCTCCAGCTACGGCAGCCACCGGTTGTCCCTTCACTCCATCAACGACCGCACTTGAAAAAAGGAAAGAGGGAGGCCGACATCGCACCTTTCGGGGATGATCTGGAGAGACTCCGAGGTTTTGGCGAGCCAAACAAGTCTACTGTGGGCGAATTGTTGTTCGAGTTCTTCCGGTTCTATGCGCACGAATTCGATTACGATAACAGTGCCGTGTCCGTTCGCCTTGGCAAACTAATGTCCAAGTCCGAGAGGAAGAGTTGGTTGCTGGCAATTAACAATAGGTTGTGCGTGGAGGAACCATTCAATACTATGCGCAACCTGGGTAATACAGCCGACGACACTTCATTCCGAGGAATTCATCTCGAGCTACGCCGAGCCTTTGATCTGATCGCGGCAGGCAAGCTCGATGAGTGCTGCGAACAATACGTTTTCCCCAAGGAAGAAGAGAAGCCGATATTCCAGAAACCATCCTCGGCGCCCAGGCCTGCACTCCTCCGCAGTGCTTCCCACACGAACCGACCCAACAATGGTGGCAATTCTCGGAGAGGAGGTCGCCAACAAGGTCAATTTCGTGGCAGCAACAACCACGCGAACAACCGCAGGGCCTCTTCTAGCACAACATATGACAACAATGCCAATCTTGCCTACTATCCAAGCTATCCATACATGGGAAACGATGGTGGCATGTTCATGGCTGTTGCTCAAACATTGTCAGATTTGCAGTTGCAGGAAAATCAGTTGCGTTTTCTTCAGTATACCCAAAACCAAGCACTCGCTCAGCAGCAGCAGGTGCTTACTCACGCACAGAGAATGCAAGGTAATGTCTCTCAGCCACAAACATCGACAGCCCGTTCGAGGACCAACTCCTTCGATGCACCGCCCCTGACCGCACCGATCCGTCCTGATATGTGGTACTGGCAGCAGTTCCAAGGCCAGCCATACTATGCCAGCCCGCCAAGCTTCACGTCATATCCGTCATCACCGTCGACGCAACAAGCTGCGGAACAACGGCGCGGCTCCCATAGATCTAGTGCAGCCCATGAAGCTGGGACTGCAGCTTCGGGAAGTGCTTTACGGTCTCACTCACAGCCTGCCTCTAGATCCGCCCCTAGCGCTCAGGTTGTCCCCGGACTGCTAGCACAGGCTCCTGTCGTGAATGGTACTGCAAATATCCCTACCAGGCAAATCAACGGCAGGCCCATGCCAAGCTTCATTCCTGACGAAGGTACCGAAGTTGATCCTGGTTTGGTAGCCAGCCACGTACCACAGGCAGAGGACAAACTTCAAGTGCAACGTGATTTGTCCACAAGTCCAGCGGGAAAGCCCAACGGTCTGCCTGCTTTTGGGGATCTTGGGTCTCAGGGATCTGGCCAGGGCACCCAGGGTCGTCGCCGCCTATCTTCAGACCAGTTTCCGCAATCAATTCTTGACCGGATCAAGCGGACTTCACGTTCGCCCTCTCCGTTGGGTAACAGGGCCGTGACCACCGGTCCAGGCGCCAACCCCCTGGCAGCTTCTGCTCCTCAGAGTGTGACTCGACCAACACAGGATGCAAGGCCTCTGGTTGTTAATGGCTCGGTTTTCAAGTCCTCTGCACCTGTTGCGAGCCACAAAGCTGTTACCGGCGAAAATATCAACCCCTCAGACGCATTGTACGAGAATCCGCTTAACATTAACCAGCAGTCAACAGGCGGCACTGGATACTCTTATGTCGTGGCAGATCAGGCTGCCGCAGCCACTAATGGCGAGCCTCTGGTTGTAGACCGCCCTGTGGTCGTGAACGGTTCATCTCCGGCTTCAGTAGCACCGTGCCAGGCAATAGAAGGTATTCCGATGGCATACCATGGGGTTCCGTTTGCTGCAAGCTCATCAACCGGATCCGGCAGCTCACCGCCTATGCACTACCAGCCTGCTGGCTTCCCACGGACCTTTGTGCCTGGGCAGCCACAAAGCCCTCTCATGGCGCTCGACTTAGCAACGGATCGCATGCAGATAACTGATCCACATCTGTCGCCCATCACTGAAGTGACTCCATCCCCAACAGCCAGTCGCAAATTCGACCTGCCGGCGAGTCTGCCACGGACGCGACCTAGTTTGTCTCATTCTAGCAAGGATGCAAGACTCGAACATAGGCCTAAACAGAAGGCTCCTGCGGAAGTGACGGTATCGGCGAAACCCGAGTCTTCTTCCTCGGGTTCCAAAGCAAATGGCCACCATGTAAGAGAAAATGGCCACACCAGAGGCGCCAAAAGTGAGAGCGACAACAGCATCGTCAACGGGTGGCAAAAGATTTCCAAGGGAAGGAAAAAGGGCGCCGATGGGAAACCTCGAGGCGACGCCAACTCTCATAGTGAAATGCCACCAAAGAATGAGTCTGAGCGAAAGGGAGGGTGAACGACCCACTGACTTCACTTGTCAAAACTTTTTTGCATAGCAAGATCGAATTGCCACGCAACATCATGTGTCTGATGGTAGAAATCTCACACAGAGATTTTTTTGTCGTCATCCTTTGGACAATCACAAAGATCCAGGCTACCATATGGATTCCATCTCTAGTCACAAGAAAAAGAGATGTAGCAACACGAAGATTATCGGTTGACAAGAAAATAGCGCCACGCAGGCGCCGAAGAAATAACTCGGTTGTTTGTAGTCATGTCGAAATGATGGAGGGCTCGAAGCTATTGAGGCAATGCTATTCGTGACGAATCGCATATACGATTTCACGCCAGTGTCATTTTTTTTTTTTTATACGGCATTCCCAGTTTTCGGATTATGGTTCTGCATGGCGGCGAGCCTCGGAGTTTGCATGGCATATACATATATTATATCATGTTTGTGGTTTTCCTGGTCTGGATTTTTATTTCCTCGCCATCGGACGGTTGGTCCCAGCGATTTGTTTCTTTTCACCATTGCAGCGATGTGATGGGACAAAAAGCATCCAAGCATAGAGACGAGCGGGCAGCAGCAGTTTGGCCAAGGAGATTGTCAGATGTCTGTCGAGAGCAGACATTTCGTGCATATTCTTACGACTACCCTATAGACGGACGAAGGGAGAAGCTGACTGCGTTTTGGTTTTCCGGAAAATGGAATGGAAACCGTATGCGAGGCAAGAAAGTGTGTAGGCAAAAAAGGCCAGCCGGGCACGCGAAGCACATGTATAGACACTGGACATGGATAGGGAAAAAGATAAAAAACAATTGAGTAAAAAAAGATTAAAAAAAGATTAAAAAGTTATCATGTTCACATTCTATTTCGTTTGTCCACGTTACAGCTTATGAGGAGGCGCCATCCTTCTTGCGGTCGCCCGTCTTGACATCCTCGGCCCATGCAGGCAGATTTCTGGTGAAAATGTGCATTACTGGATCGTTGTGAAGGCCCTTCATGACAGGCGCCTTGACAAAGAAAGTGCCGTCGACGGTTTGGGTGTAAATGGCATTACCACAAGTATCACAGAAGTGGCGGAAGACATCGTTTCCAGAGTCTGCTCTTTCTGTTTTGCGCATTCATGGTCAGCTGTCTCTCTCTCTCTCTCTCTCTCTCTCTCTCTCTCTCTCTCTTTTCTTCTTCTTCCAAGTGCATGAGAGGCAAATCCCAAAGATGTCGAGAATTCCTGCGCTTATTGCCCTCCACCCCCAACAATTCTGGTCAAGAGAGGAAGCCTCACCTTTGAAGATCTTGACGTGTTCCTTGCCCTTGGTTATTTCGAGGGTGTCCTTGGGATACACGAGGTTGATGGTAAAGGGAGCAGCCGAGCAAGCTTGGCAGCTCGTGCAGCTGCAGGCGACGGTCGCCTTGGGCTCGATGCTCGTGGTGATCTCAACGCCCTGGCAGAGACAGCTTCCCTTGGCCATGGTGGATGATTTGTATGTAGAAGTTTACAAGTGGTCTCAATTAGGTTTGGTTTTGATTTGTAATATGGTGATTGGGTCGTGGTTGTATGAATTGAAGAAAGAAGTGTGGTGTAGTGTAGAAAAGGCAAGCCAAGGATCTATTTAAGTAATACTCCGCAACTAGAGCGGAGAAGAGCATATGAGTCTCAAAGTTCACTTGGACCTCGGATCATTCCATTATGGCAAGGAGGAATGGAGAAGGAGGAGGAGCAGGTGGCAGAAGCCGTGGTGGTTCCCGCTCCGATGACGTTGTAGCATATCCTCAATTGTTTTCTCTACTTATTCCGTGTAGGAGTGCCGACCAACCAGTAGTTGCTGGTTAAAGTATAGTACAAAAAGTCACACAGCGCTTTGAAAAGGCCCCAAGGTCCAATTAGGAGAAAGAGGGGGGGGGTTCTTGTTTGATAAACTTCAAGCATGCATTGCGGTCCGCATCCCGCATGTGCATAGATGTTGGAACCACTGCTGATATGCAGTGTAGGTATGTAATGTATACTGGCTTCGGGCCAGTGATCAGGCGGGCAGCGGAATCGGAATTGGTGATGGATTTTTTGGAGGGGAAAGAGGGCATCTAAGCGGTTTTTGGAATCGTCCGAAAAGTATAATGCTGCTCTCCCCGCACTTGTCAGTTGTCTTGATCCACTGGACCGGGACCAGGAATCTATGCGATATGTTTGGTTACCGCCAGCCATTTGACAAGTACTTTTACAAGGATGCACAGCATGATGATGCCCCGTCCCTCTTGTCGTCTGGGACTTTGCCGTCTGAATATGATTCGGGTGTTTTCAAGTCGGCATTACCAAGCTTCCCGAACGTCGTCCTGTTGATACAATTTCGAGACTCAAATCCCATATTTGGTCGATCCGATTGAACCCGCCTTTAACATTGATGAATCTCGAAATGCCCGGAGCATCTACAATCCTCAGCTCGCATTCGCTTTTGCCCCGGAACTGCGCATCTAGACTGTGACGCTTGAGATTTTCCTCCTGTGCCCATCGCTCGTGATTAAAGCTGGGATAGACATCTGGGCTAGTGACACAATACCAAGGTGTCGAGTATTGATCGAGGCCAAAGAACACCACCAGGTCGCAGCGCTCCTGGTCTCTTCTTCCTCCCGAATAGCAGTAGGTTGCATAGCCGACGGCATTGAGGAACCCGCGAGTGATAAAGAGGCCCGAGTTGCTCTCGATCTGCAATCGTGGGACAACATGTTGAAGCTGGAATGAGGGTCCCGCCGTGCTTGGTATACGAATCGCATCATATTGGACAGTCTGGAGCGAAGCCATGGTTGCCGCCGTCACACTTGTTGCGAGATACAGGTCTGTCGCAAGCGACTCGGCATACTTGAAGGGGAACACGTCGTGCAGAATCTCGGGCCTTACCCTCACGAATATGCCTCCACCAATGTGCCGAATGAAGATGGTCAGCACTCTGCGAACTATGGCGTTGAAACGTCTATCGTGGCAGTAGAGGTTCATTAGAAAGTTGGACGAGTTGTCTTCGGGCAGAATGTTTATCAAGGTAATACGAATGCCCTTGTTGGTGATTGTGTACTCTTGGTTGTACGCACTCGCTTTTGGCTCGATGAATTTTGCGTCACCGAATTCACGAGGAGATTGGGCTAATAAACCCCGAACGGCCTCTGCATCAGTCATCTGGTGGCTTGTATGGGTCTGTTCTTCGAATGTATAGGCGGCTCCTGCAAATGTTGTTGATACCTCGGCCCGCCAAGCAAAAATTGTCAGATCATTATTATGTCTGATGATTTCCTCCTGTAGGCGAATAAAAGCCTTGGAGCCCTCTCCATAGAGTAGGGGCATATTTATTCCAAACAGACCCATCAAGCAGTACGCCGTATCCTCGATCCGCGTTGTCTGGCGCTTGGATGCCCAGCACATTTTTTGGCACACAGGGACAAGACGCAGCAGGTCGTCAATGTTGGCACCATTCCGTTGCAGAATCTCACACGGGATGCCCGTTGTCCAGCTCAGCCCCAAGCTCAACTCTTCCCGGGTCTTGAGGGGCTGCCAGAGGCGATTGAAGAAGACGACCGTGTGCGGTGCAATGAGCTCCTGGAGCGTCCAACCCCGAGACATCCACCGGGACCTGTCCAGCAGCTTTGGGTCGAGCTCGCCTCCGATGAAGACATCTTCGAGAAAGGCATAACATATCGCCGAGCGCGCATACCATTGGAACATGGAATTGATGGCTTCGCTGAGCTCGGCGCTGCTCGACTTGTCAATGCAGCACGTATCGACCCATGCGTATTCAATTCCCTGAGACCACGCCGTCTTGCAAGTTTGCTGGATCTTGTACCAACCGGCCATGAACTCGGCCGCTGGAGTGCCAAAATCCTCGTACGTGACTTCTCCCTCGCGCCAGGTATGCGAGAGGATGGCATATGGGGGAATGTTGTCCCCAATAAATGGCACCAGGCGCATTTCCCGACAGTGTATGAGTCTCATCTCGGAAGTCCCGGTTTCGCCTTGAAGAAATTGGTAACACAAAGTAAACAATCAAAGTTCAATGGGAGGTCCAAGAACCCACAAGTCCTAGAAGACTGGATGCGAGATCACTAAGAACAGCAGCTGAGAGGGGGAAAGGAAGGAAGCCAAGGAGGCGCTCAGCCTCACCGTCACGTGTTTCCCTGCAGCACAGCTGAGGATCGTTCAACATGGATTGATTGAATCAATTGATGCTCAATTAAATCGTAGCTTGAATATTCGCCAGGGCAACTCGCTATGCTATCAACTTTAAAAAAAAAAAAAATTGCGCTTGACCATGATGCTATATCAAATTGTGGATGGTTGGATGGATGAAAAACAAAGGAAAATGGGAAGATGACAGCGCGTGCTCTTGGCGCATTGTAAATGGGTGGGTGGGTATACATAATAGGGATCATGCTCTCTTTCTCTCTCTCTCTCTCTCTACCTTGGGGTATCAGAAAATGTACAAAAAAAAAACTGAAAATAAAAACCAATCTCTTTTTCTTTCCCTTTCTTTCTGTTCCGGGAGGTCAAAAACATTACCCCGTTTCATTTCAACGCCAGTTCCTCTGATGCAAATATGATGTCCTTTTTTGCTGTCTTTTTGTTCTTCCGAAATCCTTTTGAATGAAAATAGATGCCGCCCAAAAATATATAATCAAGGGAAAGAAAATTCCTCTAAAATGTGTTGATCAATAGAAAAATATCAATTCGTTTTTCACATGTATCCCGGCGTAGGACGATTCCTGACGGCTGGCGAGTTTCTCATGATGGGATAGTCCGTATTGGCCCTCAGCGGCGGCCCCCTCGGGCTGGGGCTGGGTCCCCGCGGCAGCATCGTCTCCCCCATCGGGACGCCGAGCTCGGTCCTCTTGACCGGCGTGCTGGGCCGCGCGTTGGTGGGCGTCCACGGCCGGCTGAACGACGGCACGGCAAATGGAGAAGACGGGGGCGGTGCCGGCGCAAACGGGGACTGCGTCCGTACTACTGGCATCGCGGCTGGCGACTGGGTTCGCACCGGCAGTGCTGCTGGTGATTGAGATCGTACCGGCAGTGCTGCTGGTGATTGTGTCCTTATTGGCAGTGTTGCCGGAGATTGTGTCCTTACCGGCATTACTGCCGGGGACTGAGTCCTCACTGGTAGTGTTGCTGGTGATTGTGTCCTTACCGGCATTACTGCTGGGGACTGAGTCCTCACTGGCAGCGTGGCTGGGGATTGAGTTCGCACCGGCAGGGCGGCGGGCGACTGTGACCGAACTGCCGGTAGTGCTGGCGACTGGGCGCGGACCGAAAACGCCGGTGACTGTGCCCGCATTGGCAGTGCTGCTGGAGACTGCGATCGTGCTATCGGAAGAACTGGCGACTGCGTGCGCATCATGAGGGCCGGGGATCCCGCCCGCGACTCTGGCATCGGTATCGACGGGGCAAAGAGGGGCCACTCCATTCCTCCAGGCGGTGCCATGTGGCTCATTGGGGGTGGTAAGAATAGGCTCTCTTCCAGATCTGCCTGCTGCTGGGGCTTTTCTGGAGAGGCTGGCCGTGCCGGAAATTGGAAGCCTCTATCGAGCGTCTCTCTACGTGGGTCGTCCTTTTTCGATGCCACCGGTTGATTGTATGCCAAAGGCCCGCTAAGGGGCATGATGGGACTGTCGGGTGGTGAAGCCGGGTTTGACAAGGGGCCTTCTGCCGGTATTATCGGACTGTCGGGAGGCGACCCTGCTGAAAGAGGACCTCGACTTGGCAATATTGGGCTGTCGGGGGGTGAGGAGCCAGCCGACAGAGGCCCGTGGCTGGGCAAGATGGGACTGCTGGGAGGCGATCCGGCCGAAAGCGGGCCACGGCTCGGCAGTATCGGACTATCAGGTGGCGATCCGGCCGAGAGGGGACCAAAGCTCGGCAGAATTGGGCTGTCTGGGGGCGAATTAGCAGACAGAGGGCCCTCTGTTGGCAATATTGGGCTGTCGGGCGGCGAGATGCTCGAGAGCGGTCCATGGCTTGGTAATATCGGGCTGTCGGGCGGCGATCTCAAGCTTGATGGAGTAGATCCGCGTTCTGGAATTTCGATGACTGGTCGTATCGGAGCCACACCGTATTCGTTTATAGTCGGTCGACGAACTCCTGGCCGCGAGGGCCGACCTTGAGCACCAACGGCGGCAGCGGGCACGCCGGCCCGCGCCCGACCGAGAGGCGTGGGAGTGCGACCAAAGGGGCTCTCGGAGCGCTGTCTTGGTGCGACTGGTGCACTGCTCGGGCCCTGCACTGTTGCTGTGTGGTTCAAAACGGTTTTTACCTTGAGCGGCGCCGGTCGCTCTGCGCGCGGCTCGCTGGACGACCTCGGAATTCCCTCGCCATTTGCTCGTAGCGACTTGTCAAAAGCCTCAATCATCTTTTCCAGACTTCTCTTCTTGGCAGGACTGACAGTCATGGTCTCCCGTTTGGCGCGTACAGTCTGTACGACTGGTCCCTCGGGTTCGCTCAAAGACCGCGTCCCGCTGTCGTTGCTCGCCCGAGGAAGAGATGGTGGTGGGGTCGGGACGGATACTGGACTCTCGCACAGAAACTCGTCGACAGCCATGAGCTCTCTCAGGGTTGAAGGTATGTTTCGGTTACTACCTCTACTCGAAGGCCGGCTGTCCGCAGCAGCTGGCATAATCGGTTTCTCCAAATCCCTGACAAAGAGTCCGTCGCCGTCGACAGATGTCGTCATGCTGCTTGCCATACTGGCCGATGGTGCCGGAGAAGGGGGCTTTCGAAGCGCACTCCTAGGAGGTATGGCTGGAGTCATGGCCGGACTCGGGGGTGCTTTGACTATATTCAAAGCCTTTGGTACGGATTGCATGTCGTTGGTTCCCGGCGTCGTCATCATCATCATGGGTCCTTCGTCTCTCGCCAACGGCGACCGGCTCAGTGGTGAATGAGTGAGAGGCATGGGCATGGCCGACGGGTCTCTGGCAAAGTGGACGTCGAGAGGGTTGACCCGAGGCTTTTGCCGCCCACTAGAGGGCGGCGGAGGAGGAGCGCCAGCGTCCAAGGACGACATGAGGGTTGGAAAAGAGTCCATTCGTCGCATGCGTATATCTGGAGTCGACCTCACCGACTTGAGCTGCGGCGGTTGTCCTGGCCCTCTACCAGGGCCTGGTCTCGAGAGATCGTGCATGCTGCTTGGAGCCGACGA
This sequence comes from Pestalotiopsis fici W106-1, assembly GCF_000516985.1. Classification (NCBI taxonomy): domain Eukaryota; kingdom Fungi; phylum Ascomycota; class Sordariomycetes; order Amphisphaeriales; family Sporocadaceae; genus Pestalotiopsis; species Pestalotiopsis fici. The sequence continues at coordinate 678,365 of NW_006917102.1, forward strand.
TTGGTTGGCGGTGTTATAAAAAGCTTGTATCGCGTGAGTATTCGGTGTCGAGTGAACGGGCAGCGAAGCACTAGATTGTGGTGTTGGCCGCACACTATGACTGCTTGGGTGTTGAGAATCTCCTTGGCCTCCACTGAAATGAGCAGCGCCCAGCGCATCCCGGCCCAAATTGCTTGGTGGTTGTGGAACAGATCTCATGTTGGATGGGTCTGGTCTTTATTTTTTGGATGCTCGTCGAGTCAGCAAAGCCAGACTTGGGCACAGGGAGGCTCCGGTAAGAGCCAATATTATTAGAGTCCTTCTCACCTCTTCTTTTCCACCCCAATCTTCATTCCGAGAATGGAGACCATGCCGCCCACCATTCATTCGCTACCGGACCACGCAGAGGCCCAGTCCCGAGTCCTCGCAATCACCAGAAAACCGGATATGCCCCAATAGATTCCATAAAAAGAATCCCCCCAAATTGAAAAGTTATCGCCATGCGGAAAGAGACACACTCGAGGCTCCCACTTTCGAGAGGAGGAAAGAAAGAAAAGACAAAAAAACAAGCCTAAAAAAGACCACAAAAATTCCCAACGGCACTCGGGGAACCAGTCAAACGCAGGGTTGAGGTGGCCGGCGGGGATCCGAGCTGTTCTGTCGAGGCTACGGCCGTCGCCGATCACAATCCCCAAGCGGGAACTGGACGACAGAGAAGTAAGTGTATGTATGAGCAGGAAAGCCTTGCCCCGAGATCTTCAATTTGTTGACCGAAAATCAACGTGTCCCGATTGGTGATAATCCCCGTTCCCACCAAATTTTGTGGTTGACTGTGTGTTCAAGACTTGCAGCAACCAGAACAGTAAAGATGCATTACCCGACAAGACTTTTTTCTTGGAGGTTCATGTGCTGCTTTTGATCGGAAATACGAAAAAGTGACCCAAACTTCACGATGCTTGGCGTTATTAACAACTAAGGACGGGAGGGTCCTTCAATTTGGGCCCTTGTCTCAGAAGAAATAGGGGCGGACTGTGTTGTGGTTTACGGAGTCAGTCAGGGGGTCTTTGCTTTGATGGATCATGGGACTCGGTTGCAGGATAATGTATATTCGGCGCGGGGACAGGACATGATAGAAAAATAAAAATAAAAGCATGGACGTTTGAGAGGGTGTTTTCCCTCTACATGTTACAGGAAAATAACAAGCATCAAAAAAAAGACAAAGAAGTTGAAGTATTTGTAAATTGACGAGACTTTTTTTACTAAATTCCATAAACAGAAAACAAGCAATCACTAGCCTCTACTCTAGGTGAACTCTTTTCAGCTGGGTAGCCGCCAGAAACGAGATGGTCAATACGGACAGTCTTGGGTGAGGGACAAAGGAAAAAAAAAAAAGGCACCAAGCCAATATGAGTTGGCGCAAGAGGGATAGAAATTTAACTGGGTCCCTAATGTGGTATCGCTTGTCCACTAGTAATTCGTACAAATGGGGACCCAGCTAATCGGGACCCAGCCCGAACAACACACAACTGGTTACGCGGGTGGGTAAAAGAAAGAAGGGAAAGCCGGGGTCTTGCTTTGCAGCAAACATGGCATGGCAACATGGGTAATGGGGGGGAGTGGGTTGCATCCGTATGAAAGAGGCGGCCACTGTCTGTTCACAAGGAGGAAAGGGAGCAAGGAGGGAGAGGAGAGGAGAGGAGCATATTCGGCTAGAGCCGCAGAAGCCGTAGAAGGTTGATGGAATCCCGCGAGGAACATCTGGCGTGTTTCCTTTTTCTCCTTGGCCGAGGCTATTCATAGTATTGGATCATAAAACATTTGGGCTTCTTCGCTTGACTAGGGGGGGACGTTGTTTGACTTCGTGTCATGGACGGGACGGTCGCCTTCTTTGGGACGTTTCTGTTTACGACTTGACTGTTTGTGAAATAGGCCTGCTCTTCAGCGATGATGTATGCCATGTGAATACGAAGTCGGCATACGCGTACAGGCGGCGAGTCCAGTCTGCTGACAGGCAGAGAATGAATAAGCCCCAAACACTCAACGCTCATGCCTTTCCGGTATGATCGACGACTCCGCTCACCATCATACACAAGTACAATAGTACAACACGGAGCAAAGAAAAAAAGACAAAAAAGAAAAGAGGGACGGCAGCTAAAGGGTTGCATTGATATCTTCCATTCGTGCATCAACTTATCAATTCTCCTTGCCTCCGAGTGCAACGTGGTAGTAGCGATGGGTGGAAATAGGAGAAAAAGAACAAGAACCATGGTGTTGGCAACCAAAAACAAAAAATGATAGGACCAGAGCTCCTCGTCGCAAAGTAATGAACCCAAACCAGTCCTCACCCCCATTGGTTCGTGCTCTAATATGACAGGCTTTAGTCTCAGCAACGGTGGCAGATCTAGTCAGGAACAGGGGTATAAGCCAGAGAGCTGTCAAATAAGCGTACATAGTAAAATCATGCGCCAAGACTTCTTTTTTGGCGAGCGGATCAAAAAGAAGAACTGGCATTTTATTAATGGACAAGAACTTGCAGTGGATTTTCCATCAGAGAGTCGATTCCACATGACATGTTGGCTCAGCATGTGATATAGAAAGTCGAGAGATGAATGGTGTTCTCACGTTGATTGCTGCTATATTATATACCCGCTTATCGTTTTTGGCGAGTATCCATTCCGCATCCAGGCAGGTCAGGTTCCCGGTTGGGCTACGGAGATGCGCTCGGCTAGTTATAATCCATGATTCGCAGATACGCCCAAGCTGATTTATTCGAATTCCTACTCGTCACTTCTTTAGTGGTGATTTATCAGGTATCGTTTGCTGTTATCCTTTAGATTTCAAAAATAAGCCATGTTACCTTGTCTCTTCCTGTGATCCGATGTTTCAAACTTCTGACTAGTGGATGAAACGGCCCATTCACTCGACAGCCTTAAAGAAGCTCACGCCGGTATCTAGGTATAAATGTACCTAGTTTCACTCTGTGCTAACTCGTCAATAATGCGATATCAATATTAATTTGCAGCATTAGAAACAAATTTGAGATAATGTAAATTGAGAGTAAAATTTTCGAAAGAAATATTGGAGAATAACAGAAGTATACAAAGAAATTTCTGCCTTTGTTTATCATCACTTCGTATATAGATCTAGGCTTGGCAGAAATAAAGACCTTCTGCTTATATCCAGTCCTTCCACCTAGTCCAACTGTGTCTCGACAATGAAATCGCTGGGCCCATTGTAGACATAAGGGTGGCTGCCCAGAACGAATTCGGGCTGCTGGTGGATCTCATCAGCCGGGATATCGTGAGTAGCAAACTGCTCAGTGACGCTGTCCCAGATCTCCAGGGTCGCACCGTCAGAGCCTGCGTCTCCTTTGGGCGTCCAGGAGAAGGAGAAGGTGTCTGGATCACATGCCGTCTCGGGAAGGGATCCGAGAGGTGCACCAGTCTGGTTGGAAGTGGCGTCGCACTGAGCAGACTGGGTAGAGGTTGTGACGGTAAAGGAGTAGCTGTCTCCTTGTTAGTAACTGCGCCAAGGCCAAGATCACACTCTGTTTATATTTGGCGGCCGCCGGTGATTGTGGATTCGACGGCCGTTATATATATATATATATCACAGACAACAGGAAATAAAAAGATCTCATATCAACTTACTGGGTAGTAAGAGATCCTTGTGGTCCCGGGAGCGAGGAGGCGCTAAGGCCGCTCACTGTCCACTCGGCATCTTTCTCAATGCTTCCCTGGGCAGCGGAATAGCCCAAGAAGCAGGCAGCAGCAATGATAAAGGTCTTCATATTGACTAGGAGAAGGAATATAGCTCAAGTTGAGAATGAATTGAAGTCTTGGAAGTGCGGGGTGGTCAAGTAAGTGTGGACTAATCGAACCTTGATAATGGGACTGACATTTTGACCAGCGAACTCTTGGCGTTCTTATAGAACTCCCCGAGTCCTCAAAACGGGAGTGTCGGGCACTATCCCCAGTTTCCGGCCTTGAGCTAGGCATCATGAGAGGCTTCTAGGATGAATTCCAGTTCGGCCCTAGACGCAATGGACAGACAAACGGTGGCGCTTTTCGCGTGATGGAGTGTCTCAGCTTACAATACTGTTTGGGGAGCTAATTTTCGTAGGGAAACCTTAGTCGCCAGCAGATAGAGTGGCACGAGCTGAAGCTTTTTTGCACCGTCAGCGCGGGTAGCCCTACGCCGCAATAATCATCACCGTCAGCGGAATGGCGAGGGATCCGAGACGGGGATTCAGATTTCATTGGCTCTCTTGTACGAGGCTGGCGCCAAGGATAACGCTCCCGCGTCAGTCAATATTTGATATATCTGGGCACGGCAGTTTATACCAGTGCCTTGCATGCTTGGGCTGTTCGCGTGAACGATCCAATTAGAGCCGCACTTTTCAGTAGGCAGAGACTCCTCGCATTCGTTCTCAGAACAGCACTTGTACTGCTGCAAGTAATTAGAGACAGGCTGATCTGACCTCATATTGCCGGTTTTGGCTTACCGAGCTCACCGAGTTGTATCCAGGGCCCTGGATGTTGGCGTATAAGCCTTTTTGTGGCGTCAATCATGAAATCAAATACCGGGGTATAGACGAAAGTATTACCCTGCGGATACGCACCGGACCTGAGCCAGTCACTTGACAGGCATACTTTTGGTTCCTCGATTGAGGTGACTACTGTTCACTGGACAAGCATAAAGGCACATAAAGGCGCATCCAAGTGCCTGCTACTTTCTGCTGCTGATTAGCAACAGACTCGTGGAACTTCCCCAGGTTTTCCAGAAAAAACCCACGCGTGATCTGCAACTCTGCGGATTAGTCACATTCAAGCATTCAAGTAGAAAATCTTGTGATCTGCAGGCCCTAAATGCCGGCTGCGCGCAGGATCGTCATTACCATAATCACTAACCTCTAGTGGCCACTGGGCTGGGATTACAAACACCTGAGACAAGGGTTTAGACGAAGGCTGACTGTTGATCACTACGAATGCAGAACATGAGTACAAACCCGTTCGATCGGGTTACGGTAAAATGGTTTATTTTGCGAGCGCAGGCTGCATTCATATACTAGTTGGGATACTTCTGAACTCGCTTGGACAAAGATGTCGTCGTTTCTGTTCAGAGACAGTTAATACCAAGAGGCATCTCATCCGATAGGCGCAACGGGGATAAGCTATCCTGGCAACTGTGTTCTGACTTTGGCCACGGTATCTAGTATCCTTGCAAACCTTTTCATGATATCGTCACTCTACCAAGACGTGGGACCAAATGTTTCTCCATCGGGTACTGTCTTGAGCCAAGCATTGTACCCAGCATCCTACGTAGCAACACTTATTAGTACCGCACTGGCATAAAGCATACGTCATCGTGAATTCAGTACTTACAAGAGTGTTGAAGACATCAACGTTACCCCACCATTGCGGAATATCGACACCAGGTAGCGTAATGGCAAAGAAGATGACAATGGTGCTGATGATGAGACCAGCGTCCAGGCCCGCCGCCGTGACAAAGTTGTAATTGTGCCACCAGCCCCGGTATCGGTTCTTGAGGACGTGGTTGAAGAGGATGCCAAAGAGGGCCCAGGTCGAGAAGCTGAGCGGCGTGGCCGGGGGCAGCCAGCCCATGGCTCCCAGCATAATCGGCGCGTTGAGGTGGCGGACAAAGCCGAGGCGCAGCTTTCGCATGGCAAACCACAGAATCACCGGCAGACAGGCACCAATCAGCCAGAACCAGTTGAACTGCGCGTAGATGGAACCCGGACCGAACATGCGATGAGGTCCGATTACGCCCCAGACTATGGACGAGGAAAAGAAGGTCTTGCCGTTGGGGCAGCTGAACTTGGATGGCTGGGTACTGAGAGGGGTATATTGTGTTAGTCATGATACTCCAACATAAATCATTGGTTGCCATTTATGAATATTTCCCACGGAGAACTCACGTTGTGCAACAATCAGGAATATTGCCCAGGGTCCAGTTCATGGTAGCAATCTGCACAAAGACTGCCCAGATACTTGCTATTACCTGACACCAAAAAGTGGTCTTGGGCGGAATTTTCATCTATACAAATCATGTCAGCGTCTTAAAGGCATGCTATAATCAAATATGTAAACTTACGTAGTGTGCCATTTTAAGATCAGAGCTGTACGTCTGAGCCTGTCCAAGGACAATAGTAGAGTAAACTATAAGAAAAGTTAGCAAATGATTTCGAGACCTTTTCTTCTCCTTTCTCTCTCTCTCTTTCGTTCTTTCTTCTGAATCACCCAAAGAAAAAAGACAAAAGAAAGAAAAGAAAAAGCTTTTGGCCACAACTTGGTTAAACCGCGTACCTTTAAACATCCTACAATAACATGTGTTAGCACCTGCCTTTTCATACGGATAAGTGAGGCTGGAATCATTCTCTGAAGCATCATATCGGGAAACATTTGCTCGTGAGACAACCAAGGAGAGGATCACATACATTACCCCTATGGGACGTCCTGGAATCATGAACCCTGCCAAAAAGGGCGATAGGACATTGAGTGCCAATGCAATATTCGAAATGGCCAGGACCGAGCAAGTGGGAATGACAAATACCAAAGCCAGAATGATCGAGACAAAATAGGTCCACCAGGGCAGCTGGGAGTCGTATGCCAGACAACAAGCCAAGCCCATGGCAGTAGTAATGACGAATAAGATTAAATACCAGTAGTCAGGCGCTTCTGGGTCTGCGCAAATGAGGTTAGTAATTGTTGTTTTCACATTGTCGTTGGCATATACAATGTCTTGTGAGATTAGGTAAGCCGGGACCGCCCCAAAGACACACTTACACTTCTTCATCATTTCCAGGTGCACATCTGGCTCCTGATTGCGAGCTGCCTTGAATCTGTACCAAATCTCCTTGCCGTGGAACAAAGCAGTGTGAACGAGGACAGCCGTCAGGGCGGCAAAGGAAAGTCCATAGTTGAGCGCAAAAGTAGGCGCGAGGAACAGCGGAGAGTAGCTGGTATATTTCTCCAGGTTGAATGTGTGATCGCTGTTGAGAATCCTGCTGACATTGTACGAGCTTTGGGTGTTGTCAAACGTCGACGAAGTCACCATGGGGAGGTAGTCGGCGTAGACGGCTCCAGTATATGTCATGCCGATACTGGTAAGAATCACAAAGACGAAGAGTCCAATCAGAGTGTTGATGTGAGTATGGACTGGAGCTAGTAGCGGATCGCCAAGATAGGCGTTCACATATGTCCACTATAGGATAAACGTCAGCTTCGACCTCTTTCCCAAGATGGCACTTTATCGTCTACCAATCTCTTACATCAAACGTAATGGGAATCAAACTCAATCCAGTGAAACCGCCAAATAGCTGGTTAAGCACAACATTATTCGGACGAATCCTATGTATGAATATCAGTATCCAAAGCTATTTTCTTCACAATCAGTTGCGCCGTGTACTCACCACGTAACAAAGGCAAATACTGATAGTCCTTGCCATAACACTCCGGGAATCCAGTAGTATATGAACATGCCGCACAGCACATAGAAGAAGTACCGATATCTGCTGATCTGCCAGCCATTGGCCTCCGACTTGTCATGCTTGCTCTTGTCGTGGAGCGCATAAAAGAGCGCCGTGTTGGAAAAGATACTCGGCCACATCATGGCGGACGGCCAAATCAAGAACCGTCTAAACATGCCGGCAAACGAGATACCAATGAGCTGGGAGCTGAGCGTGAACAAGATGGCAAAGCCCCATCCGAGATTAATGTTGTAAAACGGCTTTCCCTGCAGTGCGAGCAGGGCGTCGGTGCTATAGGCATACCCGATGGAAACATTGGCCATCAGGGTAATGACAACGTGCTCCTTGATGGTAAAGGGCCCCGTGTTGAGCGTCCACTGCGCGCCAAACGTGTTAAAGACGCGGGTGGGCATGACTTTTGCCCAGAGACAACCGATTGGGTATACCAGCAGCTGCACCACGACAGACGGGAAACTGATGGCCGGGCTCCGCATGGACAGAAACATGTTGATGCCGCTGCCGATGGTGACAAAGATCATGCCCAGGACCCACGCCCGGACCGTATTGGCAACCTCGCCGCCGTCCGTGTTGCGCACGGCGGCGCGGACCTCTGCGTACGGCGAGTCGTCGGTAAAGAGCGCGTCGGCCTCGAGTATCTCGTCGGCATCGCCATGGTCAAGGGCCTTTTGGAGGGCCTCGAGCTTCTCCCGGGGGAGATTGGGGTCAAACTGATGGGCGTGGGCAATCTTGTTGAGATCCTCGGCGGCGGCTGATACGTCTACATCTTGCGCAACCTTGGTCGCCTTTTTGTCGTTGCGATCGTCTTCAGATATCGTTTGTGTGATTTCGGCCGCCGGCGGCGCAGCCGATGTCGACTTGAAGGGGTTTCTCATGATGGTCAAGACGGCAACTATAGAAACGACAAGACAAGCGACGACAAGAACCGCCAAGTACTGCGGCGTTCTTGGTCGGCATATTCGAGCATATTAATTAACACGATCGCCTACCCCCCCGGCCCGACCCCGACCCCAACAACCACCCCCCCAGCCCGTCGCATCGTCCCGGCTCTCGAGATAGACAACTGAACAATGTTACAATAGCACAGTCAGTCAGTAGCACAAGACATAGCTGTGCCTTGCTCGGGTTGGTATTGCCTATCTTTCGGATACGGTCGGTCTGGTCTCCCCCCTCCATGCCGAATTGCGGGGAGTATACCTTATCAGACTTCCGCTTGTGGTTTAGCCACGGACCAGGACTCCATGTTGAGCTTGCGTGTGCTTTTCAATGGTGGGATATTCAGTTTTGGTTGGAGTGCAGATAAGACGTGTTCCAGACTGCGGTACACTGCTTGTCTATGAAAGGGTACTTTGTCCAGACCAATCGCAGATGTGCCAAGAGCTCATTAGTTGACAATTTACCCGGGTTTCAGCAAGTAACGTATGATTACGAGTATCACGAACCTCGGTTTGCCGTGCTGTACATCATCACACGATACCGCGAAATGTTGATATCCACATCATTCCCAATGACATGGTAACGATAAGTGGTTCGGACCAAGTTCCGAGTGGCAGCAATTACTTAATAGCTTGTCGATGCAGAATATAGAATGTAAATATAAAGCCACCGCATTGAGAGAATTAGATTTCCAAAATGTATTACTTTTTACGCTTTCCTTCTCCTTTTTCTTCCTCTCTCTCTCTTCTTTTTTTTCTTTTTTCTTTTTTTTTTAGGTAGATAGCAAAATAACTCTAATTACTTCAAAGAATTCTTTTTCTTCTTTCTTTAGCAAAATGTTATATCGAGCTGTATTAGTAATGAACACAACGATCATTATCAGAGCTAAAGAACATCCCGATCTCATCGACACCATTAGGACATAATAAAGCCTCTTCCACTGCAAATACTTTGGCAAAAACAAAAGGTGGTGGTTGTTTGTACTCAATCAAGCGACTACTCTAGAAACAAACCCTTGGGACCTATTGTCGTTCATGACTGTATCGCATCTAATGGCGGTATTATTGGATATCAGCCGCCTCAAATCAAAGTTGGATGCCCAGCTTGACTACATAAACGACAACTACTAGCCTTTGCACATCTCTGTCGAATAGGTATGGTTTTCTATGCCTATTTCCTGTAACTGAACATGGTCACAGTCACAGTCACAGGACCAAACTTTTCCATTCCCAACTCAAATGCTTGAGCAAATGGGGAGACCGTTTAGTAAAACCAGGAGCGACACACGCAAAATTGTTCAAGCATATGCATCACAACACCTTACGCTGTCGCACCTCTGTGCTAGCAATGCTTTAAGAATGCTTCTCAACATCTTATTTATCCTGGTATTTAGATCGAAGACCATGATAGTATCCCTTGAATAGTATATCAGGGCAGTCACATCCAGACATACAAATCCAGATTCAGCAAAGAGGAACAATGCAATTAACTATGTACAATTTGACCCGTACCGGAACTAGAAAAGGAAACCCAAGAAATGCCTTTGACCGTGATATTAAAACATGCAATTCCCCATCGCGCGGGTAGCCCCCCGGTGAGACCTCATACGACGTTCGCATGTGGCCACCCAAATAGCCTTTCAAAACCTCATGACCAGAAGAAGCACAAGAACCCTCGTAAGCATTTTTTGCTTAGAAGATACTGTTGACCAGGTTTCCACCCAATGTGGCACCAGCACCAAAAATGGCAGCGTTTCCGAGCTTCTTTCCAAACTTCTTGCCCATCTCGCTTCCCTTGCCACCCTGGGCGTTCTGCTGCTCGCCGCTGCCCTCGGCGACCGCCATGGGCGGCACGCTAGAGTTGTAGGGATTCTGACCCTGCGGCGGCGCCGGGTATCCACCGGCCTGCTGAGGGGCATACGTGGGCTGGGCGGGTGCGTAGAAGCCGGCCTTTTCGGCGGCCTGGTCGATCTCGACATAGTTCTTGGGGAAGATACCCTCGCCGCCCGTGCGCTGGTTCTTGCCCATCCACCAGTCGTCGTTCATGTACTCAAAGACGGCAATCTTGTCCTCGCGCTCAAAGCTCAGGTCCCGGTCGTCAGCCGCCGTATACTTGTACAGGGCCTTGGCGTGCGCAATGATGGGCTTGCTGGGCGGGGGCGGCGGAGGTCCGTTCCGGGCTGGGAGCGACGGCGGACCGGTGGTGTGGTAGGCCGGAGGCGCGGGCGATGTACCCGGGTTCGAGCCAATAGCCAGGTTGGCCATGGAGTTGACCGGCGGCGAGATGGGGTTATGGCTCGGGGCCGGGCTGGCGACCGAGGTCTGGCGAGTTGCTGCTGGTGTGGCAGCGCTGGAGAGCGACGTCTCGGATGGGAGTGTGCGCATGATGGAATCAAAGGTTGCATCGTCTACGATGCCCTTTTCGAGCAGATGCTCCAGTTCCTGAGTGACATGTTAGATGGCATATCATTTGTATAGTTTGCGCAAAAAAGAGACAAAGCGTACATTCTTGATCAAGCGCAGCGACTTGTTCGTCGCAATGATCTCTTGTCTGTCCATGCCGACCATGGTGATGGGGGTGATATGAATCGAGTTGTGGTTCAACCAGGCACGTTTTGTCTGGTCTCGAAAAGAAACTGCAAATGCTGCTGAGGTTTGCTCTAAATCTTTCCTACTCGAGCGTAAATCGTGGAAATTTTGGAATCGGTACGACGGCTGTTTAGGTGTATTGGTTGTGAAGAGAACGAGAATGCAAAAGTCGAGGCAGTCGGATCCCCATTTCAGCTCAGGCAGCGAAACCCATAAAGTTGCTGCACGTTTGTTTCGTTGGTGGATCGGAACACAGGCACGTTCTAGCCTGAAAGCGCTGTTTTTAGTGGAGGGCGGAGCCCCCTGAGGTCGCCATCTTCAGTGACGCCAAGCCCAGTCAGCCCCCACCCCGCTTCGATTTTCGTGACACAGGGCGCCGAAATGCACTGATGGGGCCCCTACATTTTCCCATCCCAGAGAAGGTTTAGAGGCAACCCGGCTAGGCGGGCGAGTCCCGCCGAACTGACTTCCGAGTCGGCCGGGTCACTACCACTTCGATACCCGGATGAGTGGCTTACGTAGATCTAATTATACTATGGAGGCATGAGGTCCATTTCAGCTGCATTCGTGATGCATGTGATGTCTTTGGTCATTTATCTTGTATTAGGTTTCACGGTCATGGAAGTCAAACAATACTTCAGCTTCCGCCGAACCAGTCGAGTGGCCGAGCATATCGTCAGACATTGAATTCATAAGGCCTAGCTAAGCAACCCAAGTAACACTGCTACATATTCTGCAAAACAGGTCAGATTGTGTGAAATGATGTCTCTATCCAGTGTGACTTCTCAGTATCGCCAAGACCTCCCAGTACCCAAAGGTTTGCCTGAGCTAGCAGATTGGCAATGCTAGCTTTCCTGGGCGTAATAAACAAGCCCACCGGTTCCCACGATAGACGTGAAGGACGTGTGTATACACCCAAACAATGAGCACTTTTGCTGTCGCTACAAGCCTCATTGCTGACCGCACAGCAAATAAATCAAAACCTCAACGATAACGCATGAAACAAATTTAGTCTTTTCTGCGCAAGGGCGGCATCCCGTCACCTCACCCAGGCTGGCGCGTGCCTTGTATCCCAAGAGGCACGGCTCCCGAAATTGAACCCAGCCAAACGATGCTGCTTTATGAAAATCGATAAATTCAGAGGGTAAAGCTGAAACTGAAAGGGGTATCATCTTGGTGTATCCCACCATGTTGTGCTCATATGCCATTGCTCCTGTAATGCCGTCCTGCTGGAACATTGATTTGCAATGATTTAGTCTTCTTCACTGACATCGCTCTCCGAGTCGGCTCCAGCCAACTCAGCTTCAAGAGCAGCCTCCAAGTCGTCTTCCATATCGTCATCGTCATCTTGTTCTTGCTGCTCCTGCACAGGAGCTGGTGCCGGCGTTGGCTCCTCGTCCTCTTCCGAGGCTGAATCATCATCAAAGGTGAGCGATATCGTGTTGTTCGGGACAGTCTCCACTTCCGGCGCAGTAGTCTGCTGCACAATTGGCGATGGGAGCGGGAAGTGTTCCTGCTCGCTCATTTCCTCGTCCTCATCTTCGCCGTCGGCATCGTCTTCCTCCTCCTCATTCTGCGCGGCAAATTCGCTAAACCTTCGGGGCGGGAAGGCGGGAGAGAAGTCGCGGTTAGGAGCCGCAGTGTCGCCGAAATCAATCTCTAGAACATCGTCGTTATCGCTGTCCTCCTCATCGTCCGAGCCGTTCTTGCGCTTCTCTGGGGCAGCCGGTTTAGACGGCTTGGGGGGCGCTGTCTTTGGTTGCTTTGTCTTGGAACCTGCACCAGTCTTGCCCTTGGCTTTAGTAGTTGAGGCCTCAGCACTACTGTTGGGGAGATGGGGATGTTGCTTCTTTAGGCTGTCTGCGTTCTTATTGTCGGGGGTCTGAATGAGGTTCATGTTGAATGTCGAGTCGACCTTGTGCAGCACAAAGACCTCTCTGTTGGGGTCAAAGATCAGGACATATTGATTTTCGTTGCTGGTGCGATTGCCACGGTATTTATGAATGTTGCCCTTGTCTCCGTATAGTAGATCATAGTTGCCCTTGAAGGTGACATTTTGTCGCAATTTGGCAGAATCCGGTGGCGGATCGGGTCTGTGGTTATCTATCGCAAGTTCAGGTCAGTGGCCGTTATATTGCATTCCAATCAAGGCGTCAAAGGGCAAGACGCAGATATCACTTACATCTAACGCCAGTGTAGACTTCACTGGACTTTTTGCCCAGTAGCGCATCGCTGAGTACGACTGGGTATTTGCCGACCTTGGTTGGATCTATGATCCCGGCGGCGGCGGCCATGATGCTGACAATGGTTCCGTGCAACGAGGCAAGCAGCAGCGCACAACAAAGGAGCAAATTTGGTCAGGATATTTGACAAGAAAAGGAAGCACGACGTGAAGCAAAGCGCGCAATCTAGGGAGCAGCTCCTAGCAAAAGGCTTCCAAGATCAAGTTGCGATGTTTAGCAAGTGAGTTGAGTGAGTGAATCAATGAATGAATGGGCAAGGTAGAGAAGTGGAAGGGTGCGATGCAGGTGAAGGTGGGAAAGTGAATGCACCAACGGCTCTAGGGCGGCCGATCACCTCTTTGTGGTTGGCTTCCCGTTAAACTTCCATGCCAAAAATGCTTGGGGGTGGGTTGGGGCGGGAGAACTAGGTTCGAGCAGAGCCCCCGAAGAAGCCCCTGCTCCTGTCTGTCGACCAAACATCTGACATTAGGGGATCCTGCAAGGTGCCGAACCTGTGGGTGAACACCACTAAAAAGGAACAACAACGAAAAACCCCAGACAAGGACAGGTACCGCCAGAGCCGAGCCCAATCTTACCCGCGCTTTTAGGTACATGACAATATCGATGGGCAACATTGAATCAACCACCAAAAAGAAGATGGACTCTTCTCAGAGCGCCGAAATAGAAAAACTCTAAATATTAGCTTTGAGCGTAACTTCTTCGCCCCATCATCAAGGCGCTTCCACAGTCATCCTCCTCAACAACTCGAAATGATTTGTGTACCTGGACCTTTGATGTTTGCGTTGAGCTCAAATAGGTCTCCCATAGATATAGACTCTGCTCAGTACTTTCTATTCACCCATTAGGAATTTCCCAAGTATCACATCCTTATATAAATGAAACTCAACATGACCTTCTCTCGAGGTCATTATCACATACAATTACGGTGATACTGCAAGGAACTGTTCAGATTGTAAAACGCTTACATCAACGTCAAAGAGGATTTGATCATTGGCCATCTGCCTCCAGAACTTGACAATGCTATGCGTAGCAGTAAACCCAGAGACAAGATATTCTTCCACTCTTCATACCGAAATCAATACCCCATATACAAGCCTAGCCATTCCACAGAGGGCCCAAGAGTCAAGTTGGAGACAAACGCGGCCTTCTACGGCCTAAGAATTATGATGGATTCTGACTGAGACAAAGATATGATGCTCTCATGTCCACGTTATGCTCGCGGACTCTGTTCCTTTATCTGTCAATAGTTACGTACATCCTTCGGATAAGCAGGCTGATCTCACTAGCAGACCGGCCTTGATTCACATCCAAACGTGTTATCGAATCCATCAAACTGCTGTTATGACTGGCCTGTCGGTCAGACGCCCGCCTTTGTGCCAACTGACCAAGCTACATTATGTAACCAGAGGCTCTTCAGTCACAATATCCCGACTTGAACGGCGAATTCAGACATGTCGGGCGCAATATCTTCTGACCACTGGTGCGAGAATCCTAGCAATTGGCTTTGGTCCATCGTTCACGGCGTCAAGGGAAAGATGATGCATGGGGAAACTACCCTTATGGATACATGGAGAGCCATGTAAAACCTGGCAATGGCGGAAAGGTCACTGTGATTGGTTTATTCAATTTTAGTCAAGGATAATTCGAGGCTTTGAGAAGAGAATCCGACACTATAGGCACTTAACCACCTTCTATACGAGACCTCGTATTGAGCTGACCAGCACAATGACAAGTATCGTCTGTTCACCAGTTGGGGGCCCATCCATATCTCCAGCCGAGATTGTCCAATTGATGGCTCAAACAAAAAGGTAATCACGTTATTCTATTCAGTCCGCCGTATGTGATGTACTCTGTATTATCTCCGTCATCTCCATGGCGACTAGAACCCTTGGAATGCGCCCCGGATGAGGATTAAAACATATTAACCTAATTGGACTCAGTGATCGATTGTAATGAGAGGATCTGTAGATTCAAAGCAAGGAGAAATACCAACCTCTTTGCTATCAATATTTGCGGAAGACTCTGCCTCGGTAGCAAAAGTCTCAATTTCTTGTATGCTGATAACATACCTACTCATGCAGGATATGATATACCGATTTCTATTTCCGGCGGTTCTACCTACCATACTTAGAAGATTCATATAGAGAAGTGGATAACAACCGCATTAGCGTCAGTTCGGCCCCTCGAGACGAGGGCCTCATGCAGATCAGCAGTTTGTGCTGCTTCCAGACTTCTCATGAGACTTGGGGCCCCTCAATCCAACCCCGCGAATGCTCTCAGAGCTGTACAGAGTAGCTCGAGGTTGAGTGGCGCACAGGAATATCATTGCTCTGCTTATACTACACTTTATTCCCGTGGTGCCGATAACCGTCTCCAACAACCAAAATACAAGTATACCTCTTTGCCCTGACATGGCATTCGCTGATGAAGAGTTTTCATTATCAAGTCTGGACTGAATCAACCACCCGCTGAACCAAATGGCTCCTCCATGGCGTATACTAGCTGGCAAGACAGCCTGTGTCACTGGTGGCACAACGGGAATAGGCCGAGCCATCACCTTGGAGTATTTGCGTCAAGGATGTAATGTCGCCGTAAATCATCTGGGCCTTTCCAGAGATGAGTCTTTGAGAAAACGTCTACATGAAGAGGCGGAAGCTCTCCAGCACGAGGGGCCGAAAGACGTACCGGCTGGCAGGTTGATCGATATTCCTGGCGACATTACCGATCCCACCACTGGCACACATCTCGTTGCTGAAGCTGTCAAGAAATGGGGTGGGTTGGACATATTTGTGGCCAATGCCGGCATTTTCAAGGCTTGTGAGTTCTTGAAGTAAGTGTAACAAGTGTTTATTCTCGGCGCTTCATCAGGACACCACTAACAAGTCTTCCGCGAGTAGGATTGAGAAAGACTTTTTTGATCAGTCAATGAATGTCAATGTGAATGCGGCGTTTTACACCTGCCAAGCAGCAGCACGGCAACTGGTGCAACAAGGGAGAGGCGGCTCCATCATCGGAGTCTCGTCCATTAGTGCACTGGTCGGAGGGGGCTTGCAAGTTCACTATACGCCAACCAAGGCCGCGGTTCTATCCATGATGCAGTCCATGGCAATTGCGCTGGCCAAGAACAAGATTAGGTGTAATGCTCTGCTGCCAGGCACCATACATACACAGTTGGCCGAGGACGATATGCGGAATGACACGAAACGCAAGTATTTAGAGCACCGAATCCCAATGGGCCGCGTAGGGAAACCAGAGGACCTGGCCGGCCCGGCAGTTTTTCTCGCCAGTGAGGAGTTGAGTGGTTATATGACTGGTTCTCAAGTGCTGGTGGATGGAGGCATGTTTGTTCATCTGCAATGATGATCTTGCAGCGCTCGGAGTATAAACCGTTCAGATAGGATGATGCCAAGGCAAACTAAGGTGGGAGATCAGCGGCCCTGCTACCCCGATCGCGGAGGGCGCAATCAAATCTGCGAAATTCGCTGTGAAGCCGTGAAGTTTTGACTCCTACGAGGTACAAATTATCAATGGCTAGATCAAGTGCCCCGGAGTATTGTAGATGAGCAATTATCATGATAGCCTCGGACAGTATAGAGAAGAGAGCATCCAAGTCGAGCTACCCCTCCGCGACTTGGGTCCAGCTCTCAGTGTTTGCAGCCCCAAAGCTGTACCAAAATAGGCCAAGATTCTATAATTTTAACATCCCAGGTACAATTCGACATACATGTTATTTCTATGATTGACCGGTTCATTTTCGACATGTAGCGGCCGTTTTCTTCGTATTAATAAATAAATCAACGTTGCAAGCTCGAAGCCCCCACATCTTACCTTCCCCAAGGTCGAGCCGATCTATAGTCGGACCTCGTCCCTGGCTCCTATCTAATCTAATGCGGGGTGCTAATTGCCTATTACAAACAGATGTGACAATACACCAATCAAATCCCGCCCATATAGGAACTTTGGTTTCGGCAGCTTGTTATGTGAAAATGGAAGTCGGCACCTGAAGTATTGAAAAGTGAAGAACAACCAATGACTTCTTTCCCTGGTCACTTGTCCTTACAAGCTTGAGTTGACTAGGCACACTACGTTACTAGACTGTCTAGACTTTGACAACCGTTAGACATCTCTTGTCAAAGCAACCTGTCCCAAGACTTGGTAATCATTGACTCGCTCAGGACAGACCCCTCCCTTTTGCTACGCCTTCAAGATGTATGCCCCTAAAGTTGGTGACAGCGTCCAGAGTCTGGACACGCCCTCCATGGTCGTCGATCTCGACCTCATGGAGGCCAACATAAAAAAGCTCACAGACAAACTGCTACCGACTGGTGTCTCGATACGACCTCACCTCAAGACCACCAAGAGCGCCATTCTGGCCAAGAAGCTTGCCGCTGCTGGGTGCAAAGGCGGCTGCGTGGCAAAGTTGAGCGAGGCCGAGGTCATTGCAGAAGCCGGCTTTGATGACTTGCTCATCACCTGCGAGATCATTGGTGCCGCCAAAGTCAAGAGACTTGTTGAGCTGTACCGCAAACATCGCCAGATCCGCATTGTGGTGGACAGCGCACTCGGCGCCAGCGCCATCAATGAAGCGCTTGCAACTTCGGGCATCGAGCAGCCGATCAATGTTTTGATAGATCTAGACGTTGGCCTGCATCGGACAGGCGTGGCAGCGGGTGAGCCTGCCTTGGCTCTGGCGCGGCATGTCAGGACATTGAAGCACCTCAAAATCATTGGTATTCAGGGTTACGAGGGCCATCTACAGCACTTGCACGACCGCGCCGACCGCGAACAGCAGTGTTTAGAATCGATGCGTACGCTGACGAGCACGGCCGAGGCGCTGCGGCAGGACGGCTTCGACATGGGCGTGGTCACGACGGGCGGGACAGGAACGGCCGAGTTCTGCGTCACGGTACCGGGTGTCAACGAGGTCCAGCCCGGATCCTTTATCTTCATGGACACTGACTACCGCAACGCAGTCGGTCCCTTTTACTCCAACAGCTTGACCATCTTGTCCACGGTGCTCAGCCGCCAAGGCCCACGGGCCGTCACCATTGATACCGGCCTCAAGTCGCTGACCACGGACAGCGGATTGGCCGAGTGCAAAGACGCGCGCTACGTATATGGCGTCCTGGGCGATGAGCACGGCTCGCTGACTTGGGAGAATGATGGCACCCCGGCGCTCGAGGTTGGCGACGTTGTGGAGATGATCCCCAGCCATATCGATCCAACCATCAATCTGCATGACTTTTACTATGCGCATCGAAAGGGAGTCATTGAGGAAATCTGGCCGGTTGACTCGAGAGGAAAAGTGCAGTAGATATACGTGTATTATCTTCGCCTAAAGGATGACCGGCGAAAAGGTCCAGGAACTACGCTTCAGTGCTAGTTAGGTCATATTATCGTTGACGGCCAGTTCAACGATGAACAAGTATGTCACACACCGATAGAAGGTGAAAAGGGGATCACCAATGTAGTGAGAAGGAATTATTTCTCAATGCGTAGCTCTTGTTTCGGGAGCATTGATCCTAGTATCAGTCTATCTTGATGCAAATGCGACTGATATACGAAATATATACATATCTCAAAATCTGAAGCTCACTGTTGCCCAGCCATGTTCTTTGAACCAAGCCAGACTGCTATGAGGCAAGCTATATTTATGATCTCTACACTCATCTACTCATACGAGAACGAACCATGAGGGAACATGATTGGAAAATTTATTCTCATGGAGTTACTTGATCCAGTTCTGTATGATTATAGTAACAATTTGATGGCCAGAGAGAAGAATAGGCATCCATGAATAAGCTGAAGTCAGCTGACGTCTCAAGCCCTGCTGTCTCGGATCCACAAGATGGCTATACCGTCTATGACTGTAATAACCTTGCTGGTCGATGCAAGCTGCGTGCGTACCTAGGCAGGCTTGCTGATGATCGACATCAAGGCTGGATCTGCTTAAAAAGCTTGGCAAATCGATTTGCGTGCGCCACTATAATATGTGGATTCGAATTGTGTATCCGAGTGGCCACAGCAGTATCTACTGTGTATCAGCCTCGAGTTGCACATGCCTTCCTGGTATGAGCAGTGACATGTCATGATGGAAAACCAAGTGCCAAGATCTTGGTCTGTGGCGTATATAAAATGTCATCAATTCACGTGGGGAATGTCAATTGTTCACATGGATATTGCATGGACAAGATATAGTTTCTTGGTTTGCATCGACTATTCAATCATGTTGAGGCAGTGCAAACAGCAATAGTCAGCAACTAGCCGGACCCAAACCTCTTTGGCTTGTTTAATAATTCGTCAAACAAGTCGGGCAAAGCAATATTATAGAGTTCGGAATCGTGTAAGATTGGCCAACGGGTCTTGGTGTGTCGCACTCATGTGGAAAGCGACCGTTGCGCCAAGGACTCTTCTTCTTTTTCCTGGTAGAGAGACTGGCTCGGGGCCGCGACGACGCCGTGTAACGCGACTCGCTCGACCACTGAAACACAATAGTAGTCGGGCGAACGCTGAGCCAGCACATTTGATTTACCGACAGCTCCGCCAAGACACGCGTGCTCATTCCTTTGGACCCTGTGCTATGTAAGACCAGGGAGCTTTATCGATAGCGACAGCACATTGAATACCCCTGTGCTTTCACTAGTACGTAGCTGCAAGCCGTGGTTGGCAAGCTGCAGAGAGGATTGGCGCCCCTCCCTCATCACATTGAAGTTGAACAAAAACACCTGGGCATTGGGAGGCCTCCCAAAATAATCTGAAACTTTTGGTTGCATCTTTGCTTAGCCACACTTGGCAGACGTTGAAGCATTCTATCAGAAATGAACAGCATTTCGAACCATTGATTGTTGTTATAATATCACCATTGAGGTATCAATTGTGGAATGTCTAGAGAGTTATGATTTGGAATGACATCTAGGGTAGACATTTGGTAGCTGGTCAAAGGTGGAAACGGACGCTGAGCTGGTTTGGGGGCTGTACCCAAAGCGTGAAGAAGAAGGTTCTGCTGTCATAGACTGGCCGAAACCAGTGGGGTTCCAAACTGCAGGTGGTTGTCCCAGGGATCTCAAACACCCTATCACCGAGCTGTCGCTTGCTAGCGGACCCAGTTCCCTTGCTGGCTCCTTAACGCCGGAGCGAGCTTTTGGTGGAGATCCGGAGCTAAAACGAGCTGCAGGGGAGCCTCTTGGGGCGAGCCACTGGGGAGACTAATTTGAGAACGTCACAGCGAATAGCGAGGTGCTAGAGCTAGCTGACGTCGTTGTCGGTCCGCTGTTCTTGATCTCATCGTGTTTGGGGACGAGACGAAGGTTTGGGATACAGTAGTAATTACCTGAACTCACCCGAGTCGAGTCGTGTGGGTAGAAGCTTTTCTCTCTCTCTTCCATCTTCTCTAGATCTATTGCACATGACGTTGAGGAGTTAGTGATTAAACAACAGAAGCCCTCTGCCAAGCAGACCGAACGATATTGGCACTGCGACCAAAAGAGAACACTGCCCATCATCATTCAACCACGGCCGCCTCGGATTTCACAGCCAGCAGGGAAGACGAAAACTCTATTGCTTCCACACACACTACGTACCGCCGCCCAATTGATGTGTCGTCTCGTCACATCATCCAATTGACATTTCCCAATCGACGTAGGTATTTTCCCCACACACATTCTACTATTAGGTATTGGGCTGCTTTGGCTGCTCCATTTCCCGGAAACGTGAGTGTGTGTGTGTACAGAGTCCTGTACCTACGTACTGCCATGATTGTGGTAGGGGTTCTCGGTAGATCCCAACGTTCTGTCTAATCTACCTTATCCTTACCTACCTGCGCCTATCTTTTCTTCCATTGCCTGCCCATTTCTCATCGCCTGCTCAACTTGCAGCTAAACTCGTCCGCAGCGTGTCTTGGAAAAGTCTTGGTATTTCCCCGTCCCAGAGTGCTTCAGCCACTCATCTGTCCGCATCGTCCGGAAGTAATTCATCTCTCTGCGTCGCGATCATTTAGAGTCAGTCTGTCGTGACCATGGTGTGTGAGTACCTAAATGCCCTTCCTTCTCCTCCTTCCTTTCAAACACCCCAATCCGTCCAATTCCTCTTCTCCAAGAAACACATACCCCATCGGCCATCTTTGTCTTTGTTCCTCATCCCAAACCACACGCCGGAAAACACCCAGCCACTTCCTATCTACGACAGTGTGTACTGTATCGACCGCATTGGGTATCCTGGGTGAGGTGCAGTGTACCTTTTATTACTCAGCCTGACGCACCTACACCCAATCCCCATCCAATCATTGCTTCTTTGCTGTACATACGGCTTTTTATCTACCCCGAGATCTCGACCAGCCAAAGGACCCAACCTGTTCTTCTCGCATAATCTTCCATACGTCTCCCCATGGACGGTCGCCCATAAACGAGAACTTGCTGGGACCGACGACGACCTAGAAAACACCAAGAATCTGGCATTGCCAATGCGCACGGATGGTAGCTGACCAACACGCGATGACTCGCGACGAAGTAGGACCGAGTTTCCACGAACAGGTGCGCCGCACATTTAGTGTTGGAGGCAGCAAGCACAACCAAAATGGAGGAACTTCCGAGACCAGCCCTCTCCTAGGCAACGGAGCCACCAATGGTACCCAGGGTCACGGACACAGCGAGACCTGGCAGTTCTTCTTTGACACCCACCACACGCCGGGTCAGGAGAGCTCCAATGTCGCCGTCAAGGTTCTGGCCAATACCTGGCACATTACCAAGGCTACGTTGCTGAGCAGTAAGTGCACAGCCCGGGTTTCCAATGGCTTGACTTTGATTCACTCTAATTCTCCTGGTAGACTATGTGAACGTTCTCCTGGTGTTTGTCCCTATTGGTATTGTTGCAGGAGTGGCCGAATGGGACCCGGTTACCGTCTTTATTATCAACTTCTTGGCAATCATCCCGTTGGCTTCTGTACTGTCTTTTGCAACTGAGGAAATCTCGGCCAAGCTGGGCGAGGCTCTGGGAGGTCTGCTCAATGCGACTTTCGGAAATGCGGTCGAGTTGATTGTAAGTGAAACTTTCTGTGCCGCCGGTTCGAGATCCGGCTCGATGCTTACCGTGTGCATGTATAGGTTAGCATCATTGCACTTCGCGATGGCCAGTACGAAGTTGTCAAATCCTCCATGATTGGTTCCATCTTGTCCAACTGTTTGTTGGTCATGGGCATGTGCTTTGTTTTTGGTGGCATTGCCAATATGCGAGACAGCGAAGGAAACGGCCAAGAGCAGACATTTGCGTCCATTACTGCTCAAACGACCTGCTCATTGTTGACACTCGCTGCGGCGTCTATGATTATCCCTGGCGCGGTAAGGAACCTGTGAGACGTCTACAGATACTGAGCGAATACTGATCAACCGTTAGTTGTCCATTGTCCTCAAACAGACCTTGCCAGACGAGGAGCTCCGAAACTCGACGATCCTCGGCCTGTCTCGCGGAACTGCCGTGCTCCTACTGCTTCTATACATCCTGTACCTCTGGTTCCAGCTGCGCACCCATCACAACCTTTTCGGCGCCGAAGCCGCCACGGCCGATGCCGACCAACTCCCCGGACCAGTTGCTGAACCCGCCCACGAAGAGGAGAACGAAGAAGCACACATGAACCCGTGGGCCGCTGGAGGAGTCTTGATTGTCACCACAATCCTGGTTTCCGTTTGCGCCGATTACCTCGTCGACAGTATCGATGCGCTTGTCGATCGCGCAGGATTGAGCAGAAACTTTATTGGTCTGATTCTGATCCCAATTGTCGGAAACGCCGCCGAGCACGTTACGGCTGTTGTTGTTGCTATCAAAAATAAGATGGATTTGGTACGTGATGATCCCGTAAACAATTGGAAATAGACGGAATGACTAATTCGTGAATAGGCCATGGGTGTTGCCATTGGTTCCAGCATCCAGATTTCGCTTTTCGTCACTCCATTCCTGGTCATTCTGGGCTGGATGATGGACCGACCGATGAATCTGCACTTCGAGACTTTCGAGACGGTAGCATTTGCCCTGTCGGTGCTCGTTGTTACTTACACAGTCCAAGACGGCAAGTCAAACTACCTCGAAGGTGCCATGGTAAGCATTATACCCGGAAAACCTCACGATAGGATGATACTGATTATTGCGCAGTTGATGGCTCTTTACATTATTATTGCTGTGGCTTTCTTCGTGACACCAAGCGGAGCTCTCGACGAGAACTCCCTGGGCTTTTAAATAAAGTCAATAGAAAGAGGAAATCCCTGGGGGGTAGAATACCCGTATCTCCTGCCTCTGAATCGAGGGCACTTTCACAAATCGAAGATTCGTCTTCATTATGCACACACCGTTGTAGGAGTGGCTCTGAGAAAGAGAAGCACAAACTCCTATCACTTCCCTGAGGGGAACACTACAGGACCAAGTCCGCATTGTTTCATTATATGTAAGAATAGGGTAAAAATGGGTCTGGCAAAACAGGAGATGAAGCCAGCAATACAAGCAAGGGCTTGAAATTTCAGAAAATGGCTGTCTTTCCTAAGATAAAATCAATAAAAATGCCTAAGCCATAAAACTTGATATTTGAATTATTGAATACTGTTGTACTATATGGTTCCTCGTGATAATTGAATGATAAAACTCGAAATACGTGCTCACGGAATACCTCCGAAATAGGCGAGGTCTGAGGCCCACCTTAATTCTATCTACCGGGTATATTCAACTACTTCATTATTTTGCGGGGTAGCTTCTGCTGGGCTTCTGCTGGTGGGTTCAAACGTCATTGCTCGTAGCAGATTGTTTCGTTCGGTTTATTTCATTGAGCTGGGCAAAGATTCATTCGGAACGAGTTTTATTTTTCCCAGTGGTATAGCAGCAATCACTTTCTAGATTCTTTATGTCAGCTTTAAGAGCTCTGCAGCGAATACAACTTCAAGCAAAGTTGTTATCTAGAACCCCCAAAAGCTTGAGTAGGTTGAGCTTTCAATTGCTCTCCAGTGAAGCAGGTGGACTGACTGAACATAAAGACGCACCACGAGGACTTGCAACCATGGCGACAACTACAGATACCAAGAACTACAAGTTCAACCACTCAATGTACGAGATGCTCCAATTGTACTAGTTGGCGGATTGCATTGGCTTATAGTCTTTTAGGCTGCGGGTGAAGGATCCCAAAGCTTCCGGTATGTCCTTGGTCCTTGCAGCTGCGGTACTCCGTAGGGTCCAGCGTCCCTCAAGGTCCTCGCGCGAGTAGAGAAGGTGCCATTATAAGATTTGATTAGCTAATCAAGACTGTCTTGCTGTGATGTAGTCAAGTTCTACGAGTTCCTGGGCATGTCCGTGGTCAAGCAGCTGCAGTTCCCCGAAGCCAAGTTCGACCTCTACTTTCTGGGCTACGACTCGCCGAGCGCAGCGTCGCACGGCAACTCGGTGTTTGACCGCGAGGGATTGATTGAGCTGACGCACAACTATGGCACCGAAGACGACGAGACCTACACCATCAACAATGGCAACAAGGAGCCGCACCGCGGCTTTGGCCACGTGTGCATTAGCGTCGACAATATCCAGGCCGCGTGCAACCGCCTCGAGCAGGCTGGCTACAAGTTCCAAAAGAAGCTGACCGACGGGCGCATGAAGCACATTGCTTTTGCTCTCGATCCCGATGGCTACTGGGTCGAGATTATCAGCCTCAAGGCGGGCACCAAGGGCGCCGACGACCCCAATGAGCCCAAGGACCCTAGCCAGACAGATGTGTCCAAGTATCGCATGGTAAGGAATCCTCGCTTGTACTTGGAATCTCACCGGGAAGAGAAGCGACCAAGGTATCGACACTTGATGACTGAGCTGGTACTGACCCCTTTATTGCACAGAACCACACCATGATCCGCGTCAAGGACGCAGAAAAGAGTCTCAAGTTTTACCAGGAGACGCTGGGCATGTCGCTCTTCCGGACGGTGGAGCAAGAGGCAGCCGGCTTCAACCTCTACTTTTTGGGCTACCCCGGCGACAAGGGCATACCCGCCGACGGCTTCACGGCCGAGCGGGAAGGCCTCTTGGAGTTGACCTGGAACTATGGCACGGAAAAGGACGAGAGCTTCAAGTACCACAATGGCAATGACCAGCCGCAGGGATTCGGTCACATTTGTAAGTTGCTGTTGTTGTTCTTTGTATCTTTGAGGATTATTTAGTCCATTTCCCTTTTGAATCACTAACCAATCTTGTTGTATAGGTGTCACGGTGGACAACATTGACGCGGCGTGCCAACGATTCGAGTCACTCAACGCCGACTGGAAGAAGAGACTGACTGACGGCCGCATGAAGAATGTTGCATTTCTGTTGGATCCTGATGGCTACTGGGTCGAGGTTGTCCAGAATGAGCGATTTGCCGGCAAGGACAACTTCTAAGTCACAAATAACAAGAATAGGCGCCACGTGAATCGTCAGCCCACTGAGCCGGGATAGCTTCCACGGCTTCTGGCAAACTGTAATAAATTGAGCAAGCGCATTTGCTCTTCTGACATTTCTTAAAGCATAATATTTCACAGCATCTTCCAATTTTGTACTTGATCTGTAAACGAACATACGTATTCTGGAGATTTTGCTTGAGGCCTCTCCTTGGACTCTGACGCGTGCTTGTGGCTCGCAATTTGTTTCTTGAGACATCCCACCATCAAAGACCCAATGAGCATAACGAGACCTAGACCCTGAGCTTGCGGAGAGAGGGAGGCTTGGCTTGCATTAGTGGATCGTGGGGGAAAAGTGAAATAGTAGTAGTAGAAAAATGACTGATCTTCTTTTCCCACTCTCTCCCTGCCTCCCTCCCAAGAGCAGGCCAGTAAGCCCCTCCATGCGGGGTCATTTGTATACAAGACAAAGGTTCA
>NW_006917102.1:704580-758247 GCF_000516985.1 Pestalotiopsis fici W106-1
CATGACGAAATCATCATATTCGTGCCTGACGCTGCTTCTCAGAAAGTATGTGTAACTCTACATCCCGCGCCTGCAGTCGTATGCAGAGATACCTTCTCCAAGGGCGTATTATAGGTCCAATCATGAGGGATCTTACAGGCCCTGGTTTAGGACGGCAGCATAAGCCGTCGAACCGCATGATCATACGTCCGATATTAGGCAAGTTAGGGGAGACAAGAGATAGAAAAAGAAAAGTGAAAGGAGTACAATCTTGAGGGGACCTGAACAGAGCTTACATGCGAGTCTAAGCCAACCAGCCAGTCCCATGGGGTTACTCCAAGTAGAGGTAAAAGGCGTGACATGCTTTGCTACCAACGTCATTGTGCCTGCAATGTAAATATTCCCCCCCCTTCTTTCTCCTCACGAAGCTTGCTATAAACTAGCCTTTCTGACTCTTTATTTACTTTTCCTTAGATCCTCACATCCTTAGCTCGGTATAATCTATTGCTTGGTGCTAGACCTTCCCATTGTTGCACCGCAATCAAGGTAGGCCAAGCCAGACTTGTTCAAGTGGCAGGCTCGTACAAGACTATATATACCACGATACGCTCTCTTCCAAGATGGCGCCAGGCGCGGTAGTAGATGATCGTCACCATGGCTCCTCTAGCTCCTCGTCTCCTTCAAAACCGCGAATCCTAGTCCCCGAAAAGGTCTCTCCCGATGGCCTCGCCATGCTCGCCTCGGATTTCGAGGTCGACTCTCGACCGGGCGGCCTCTCGCCCCAAGAGCTCATTGAGCTGATCCCGTCGTACCACGGCCTCATTGTCCGGTCCGAAACCAAGGTCACGTCCGAAGTGCTCACGGCGGGCAGGAACCTGCGCGTGGTGGCCCGCGCCGGCGTCGGGGTCGACAATATCGACGTGGACGCGGCCACGGCGCAGGGCATCATTGTGGTCAACTCGCCGTCGGGCAACATTGTCGCGGCGGCCGAGCACACGGTGGCCCTGCTGCTGGCCACGGCGCGCAACATTGGGCGCGCGGACCGCACCTTCAAGGCCGGGCGGTGGGAGCGCGGCAAGCTCGTGGGCGTCGAGGTCGGCCGCAAGACGCTCGGCATCATTGGCCTCGGCAAGGTCGGCATGAAAGTCGCCCGCATGGCCGTGGGCTTGGGCATGAAGGTCTTGGCCGCCGACCCCTATGCGAGTGCCGATGTGGCCCGCGGCGCCGGCGTCGAGCTCGTGAGCGGCGGCCTGCCCGATCTGCTGCCAGTCGTGGATTTCCTCACCATACATACCCCTTTGCTTGCCTCCACGCTGGACCTGCTCGGCGAGGACGAGTTTCGCAAGATGAAGAAGACGGCTCGTGTGCTCAACGTCGCGCGCGGCGGTGTGTACAATGAGGCTGCTCTGCTTAAGGCACTGGACGAGGGATGGATCGCTGGTGCCGGCCTCGACGTCTTTACCAAGGAGCCACCAGAGGAGGGCAGCGTAGCAGCTCAGCTGGCCCGCCACGAAAAGGTGGTCAGCACGCCGCATCTGGGTGCCAGCACGGTCGAGGCTCAGGAAAACGTTAGTTTAGACGTATGCGGACAGGTTCTACTGATATTACAAGGTGGGCTACCAACAGCGGCCGTCAATGCCCCTCTGATCCTGCCCGAAGAGTATCGCAAGCTGCAGCCGTTTGTTCGACTTGTCGAGAAGATGGGCGGCCTGTATACGCAACATTATGTAACCCGTGCCGGCAGCCGCGCACGGGTCGGCGGGCGCCGTTTCGAGCTTGTCTATCAGGGCGAACTGGCCGGCGTGTCCAACACGAGGCCGGTATTTGCGGCGCTGGTCAAGGGCCTCGTCGGGCCCTTTTCCGAGAGCGGCGGCCGCGACGTCAACATTGTCAACGCGACGCTGATTGCCAAGGAAAAGGGCATCGTGATCGACGAGGTGCACACGCGCGGAGCGGCGGCTGATGGCGCGGCACCGTACTCGAGCCTGGTGACCCTACGGTCATACGATGGCACGACCACCGGGGAGGGCAGAGGTGAGCAGATCATTGAGGGCTATGTGAGCGGCCGTAGTATCTTCATCTCCAAGCTGGATCGCTTCACTTCCTCCTTCACACCCGAGGGCACCCTGCTCATTCTCCACAACTATGATGAGCCAGGCAAGATTGGAGGCGTCGGCATGGCGCTGGGAAGCAAGGGCGTCAACATTGAGTGGATGCAGGTGGCTAGCCTCGTGGATAAGAAGGACGGGCGCTCGTCGGGTGCTGGAGGAGAGGAGGATCTTGGCCTCGCAAAGGTCGACAGCGCTGTCGCTGGCGTGGCTGCGGGCGGCAACGGTAAGCGAGGCAATGAGGCGCTCATGATCCTGGGCGTCGGCGGGCCGGTTGGCAATGACGTACTAGAGAGTCTGAAACAAGAAGAAGGTATCCTAGATGTCAGCCTGATTAGATTGTAGATTCTGTATCCGCGAGCATGGAATCTGATTGGTAGCATGAGTTAGTAGGTATCATTTTGTTAGTTTATCTTTGTGGCACATTCAACCTGTACCCAATACCATTTCTCCAATTCTATATCTCTCTCACACCTAGCAAGATGTCTTAGATTGCTTCGTGGGATCGAAGCACCTCCGGCAGAAGCAAGGAACCTCGGACTGTTTTGGAATGTATGGGGTATCTCAATTATGCTGCAACTATGGTATCAACAAAAACGGGAAGAACTCTAGTATTACATGTGTCTGCCGCGATTACGCACGGCTATTCTGGCTCATGTTGTGGTCGTTCATTTCGAGTCCGATGCGAGGGCTTCTCTACAGCTTGTACTCGTCGCGGCCGAGGCGGACCACGTCGGCCTGCTCCAGAACCCAGTACTTGCTGGGAGCCTTGCCGTCACGGGCCAGCAGAGCGGCATTGACGGCGGCACGGGCAATAACGTTGGCATCCTGGCCGAGACGGTCGCGGGCAAAACCGGGCATGACGTTGATGACGGTGTGAAATAGGGTCGAGCCTCCCTTCTTGGGAGTCTCGCGCTCGCCCAGGATGGCGCCGGGTCGCACAATAATGGTCTGCTCAAACTCGAGCTCCTTGATGGTCTTCTCGACACCCTGCTTCATCTGCGAGTAGGGGACCCGGTTGGCGAGCATGCCCTCGGTGCCGGCAGAGGAGATGAAGACAAAGGTCTTGATGCCTTGCTCGCGGGCTGCTTTGGCAATGTCGACGTTGACTAGGATTTGCAAGAGACATTGGTTAGTTTGGCTATCCGTCATTCACATCGGCAGGGATACTGGGGGATTGCCCTTGGGGAAATGCTCACGATCATGGTCAATCTTCCACTGATTAGCGATGCCGCCAGCTGCGGCTCTGGTGGTGCCCACGGACGAGAAGAGCACGTCTGGCGGAGGGGCAATGGCGGATAGGGCGGAAGTCCACTTTGCAGTGTCGGCCTCGATGTGAGCGTTGAGCTTGGCTCCCTCTCTTGTAGGGGCGCGGCGCGAGATGGTGTGGACGGCGCTGATGCTGTCAATACCAAGCAACGTCGACAGAATGTTGGCGCCGACAAAGCCAGTGCTGCCGAAGATGGCGGTAGACGTCATTTTCTTTATCTGATGGAATTTGTGGTTGTACGTTGTAGAACAAGTCAAGGTGGTTTGGAAGGAGTAAATAGCTAGGGAGAAGATGAACAGTTTCAGAGTTGAGACCAAGAGACAAGTCGCTTCTTATCTAGAATAGCAATGAATGGTTTCATTCAAGCGCAACCATGGATATTCCAAGCATCAATTGCATTCTGGGCAGGGCGGGCCACGAAATTCTCGAGTCATGTCAATTCCGCGGTTCTCGGTTGCCAGGGTACGTAGGTAGGTATTAACAATCAACTATAAGGGAAGCACATGGAAATTTGAGCTTTAACATGGGCTGCACCAGTTTTTCTTTTACACTTTTTGACATTACTGATATACTCGGCAATCGGACTACTCTTCACAACAGTGTCACTATCGCAATTTGCCAGCTCGAAATGTTATTCTCATTCAAGCCATCATGTTACAACATGATAATGAAGCTAATCGTGGATCGTGCTGAGCTTGTACGTAGTACCGTTAAGGTCGTCAGTACACTGATTACCACTAAATTGGACGGAGCTCCAGGGCTCTTTTTGGAGCTGCCAAAACAGATGACATAATCCAGTGCTCTAACCTCCGCAAGCTCCGGGTGGGATTTCTCTACACGCTAAATGTGCTGTAACTGGACCCTTGACAGCAGCGGAATTTGCCCCGCCGATCCCTGATTTGATGGCATCATCATTGCACCGCCGCCAGAATTCCAAATAATTCATGATACCCATCCAACTCACCCGCTCATATGATCTCTTTTTTTCCTCAAGTACTTGCATTGATATCTGTCAGCACTCGCCAACAGGAAAAACCACTCTATATACGACGATAGACTGAGTATAAGAAGCACATTCAGAAACAAGACAAAAATACCCAGTACCCAGCCATTTGGCAGCGTAAACTTGACTTGTCCAATTAAGAGACAGACCAGAATTTCTTCATGCGACTGCCGCCCTTCTCCACTTTCCTTCGCTCATTGTATACCTTCTCCAGCTTCACCAGAGCTCGAGCCTCGGCACACCAATCACTGCGTCGAAGCCCAGAAACCTTGAGGTCCATGCCCAGCATCCCCTTCTTCGGCAGTCTCTTCAGTTCGTCGAGCTCTAGCAAGATGTCTTATCCGGACCAGCGGACAGATGACGAGTGGCGGGCCGTCTTGAACAAAGGTATGTAGTAATGTGGGACCATAGAACTTCCTCCGCTGCCGCCGGCGGTGATCCGCCTCATTACTGACTCGGTACCGCCAACAGAGCAGTTTAGAATCCTGAGAGAAAAGGGCACGGAGCCCCCGGGATCTGGCAAGTTTGACAAGACCTACCCTGAGACGGGCGTCTTTACGTGCGCCGGCTGCAATGCTCCCCTGTACAAGGCCACGCACAAGTTCAAGTCGGGCTGTGGCTGGCCCGCCTACTTTGACAGCATTCCCGGCGCCGTCACCCGCCACACCGACAACACTTTCGGCATGGCCCGGACTGAGATTGTGTGCTCCAACTGCGGAGGACATCTGGGCCACGTCTTCAAGGGAGAAGGCTACCCTACGCCCACTGACGAGCGTCACTGCGTCAACAGCGTCAGCCTGAGCTTTTCGCCCGAGGACCCTGTTGAAAAGTCCAGCTAGATGTACTTTATTAGGTTGAGACTGGCACCGGGTGCAGTCATTCGGTTGTATTCGAAGTTTAAAAAAAAAATGAACAGAGAAGATTTCATCCAGAGCATCTCAGTTACCCAGGCAACCAGGTCAATATTCCCATTTGTGAATGTGCTGCTCCGATATGTTGGGTTTTTTTTTCTTATCTCGGCGATGAAGTTTCTCTGCCATAACGACCCAAGGTGCCTCATCGTACCCAAGGAGCACCAGAAACGACTGTAAATAATGCTTAAACATGTTTTCTCTTTTGTTTGTCGTATTAATTTGAGGGCATCCACAACGCGCCGTTTGTGGCGTCCTGGATCTTTTCGGGGGTAGTACATTCCCGGGTAGTTAGGCTCCAGGCAGATATAGTTGAAAAGGCTCTTTAGCAGCTCTGCGCTTTCTTACAGTACTTGTCAGTGTACGGGTCACCTGTGACGGTACGGCCAGCTTCCACACTCTCCTTTCCCTCCCTCTACCCATGCTCAGTGGGCAGAGTGCAAATACATCAAGTATATTGTCTTAATGTAGTCAACTCTTGGTTGTTATTAGACCACCTTACAAGAGCTCGACGACTTAGAGCCGTCTTTAGATCAGTTTCGAGATGGCAATAGCAGTGTATGTGTTGGAGAGATGCTTCGTAAAGGCGAAAGAGAGTATTCGGCCGAATATGAAGAAAAAACGCCGAGGCTACTGCCTCCCCTGTCAGAACCATCCACGAGGGCTACTCATCATGATCGAATTTTCTGCCATGATACTTTCCTCTCCAGCTGCTTCCTTCGATTGATAGTGGTATCACATCGCGAAGAACTTGCTACCCTAAGTGATCCGGCGCAAAATCAACAGATATATCTTGGACAGCTTCTTTGCTTGCTTCAAATGTTTCTCCCATAAAGTTGCCAGCAATCCATTGTAGACACGTAATGATTTCGAATCTCATGTTTTGTCTGTTACAGCATAAGTAAAACCACAACTGTTTGAATATTACTTATCTTTCTTCTGGATGTCTCAAGGAGCTTGGAAAGAATATACTGCATGTCAAAATTCGAGAGAAAGCTAGATCGGGAGTCTGACCTGCTCACTATGAGCGGACACCTCCGACACAATTCCAAAATTGTAACTGGGCGTGACAAGGGCATACGCGTACCTGATGGTGTCGTTAGTGGTCGGACGCTCGTATGATACAGACTTGGAAAGGGGTTCCTAGATCTTTCTCCGGATTTCTCGTTAATGGCATGTCAGATTAAACATTAAACTTCATGTCGCATCGAACCTACTCTAGGTACCTTGTTAGAGTGCCACTATGATCATCCTGTTGTGAAGAACACTGTTGATGTAGGCAGTTAGGCAGTCAAGAGCAGACTCCCAGAGATGGCAAAAACCATTGTTTACATTCAGAAAACTCAAATTTGTCTCCCATCTCGTCTAAAAACAGAGCCTTGCTTGTTCCACAGTATCTTTTGCTTCTCATTTTCCTCACCCAGACAACATCTCTGCTCCCTTCTTCGAATCGGTTAACCATCTTGCTACTCTTGCAACAATACGCTCAAAACACTGTAGTGGTTCAAATCATATCAGTCAACTTGATTATATCTCACTTCCTCTGTTCATTGAGTCGTCTCTCTACCTCAAGTCTACTGGACCACCTGCTGCTCTCTTAACACCACAACCAACACGTCGCAGTGGTTCCACTCACACCTAGTAACTGGATTCCACCTCTCCTGTCCATTTTTCCGATCAAGAAAATCAAAATGGGCGAGAACAAGAAGCAGACCACTGCTCAGAACATCACTGAGAAGGCCACTGCTCCGGTGACTCCCGAGAGTGCTGTCAAAGAGCCGGTTTACCGGCATCAGTACTATCTGAGATCTCGAGCCCCAATCGGCGAAAGGACACTTCCCTGTAAGTCCCAAAAGACCATTTGCTTTTCTTGCCTTTATCATTTCGCGTGCCTCGTTCAAGACAGTCTGCTTCTATTGAATTGTGACCCCGTCTCATCTTTCTATCCTGTGGAAACGAATTCCTACCCATTACCTGTAGCTCAACCACTCCCCCGAGAAGGAATTGACAAGCTGACATGTATGTGACTCCCCAGTTCGCATCGAGCGGAAGACCCCCGGCGGGCGTGTCAATCTCAGGGTTGTCAAGCCCGGCACTTCCAAGCTCGCCCAAAGCCGAGCTTCGCTCATCATCCGACAAACTCCCCAAGTCAGAATCAAGGTTATTGGCCGCTGGGCGGGAGTAGCTCGCCTGGCTGAAGAGCGTAAGGCTGGCCATGAGCGCACTGAGGTGCCGCTAGAAAAGCCCAATCAAGACGAAGACGATGCCGAGGAGTGCGTTGAGGAGGGCGACGGAGATGCCGAGGAGACCGAGGAGTAGAAGGGACGAGGGCAGCTTCTCTCCGAAGCACACTGTCCGCTCAGGATTTTGCTTTCAACTTTGTCACCATATTTGCTTTCTTTTGCATTTTCATTTTCCCAACATTCGCCTTGGCATTTGTTTGGACCTGATCACCGGTTGAGCAATGCTCCCGGGTGGATGAAAGGATCTACGGAAAGGAGTTTTGGCATTATCATTTGGAAATACCCCCTCATCATCATTATCGTCGAACGCTTCGATCGGATTGCAACAGGATACACAGAAAGGAGTTTTGGCATGTTACATGGAAATACCCCCCTCATAATCATCATCGTCGTCATCGTTGTTGTCGTCGAATGTTTTGGCATGGGTCATTACAGGATACACGGAAAGGAGCTATAGCATCATCATCTATAAATTCCTTCTCTTCATCGAAGATCGAAGGAAGAAATAGAAACCTGTTAAATCAATCTGGCCTTTCAATTGTGATATTTGATTACGTTTCTTGTTGCTGAGCATGCGTAATGCATACTTGACTTCTATTATTTCAAGACTTACCACCCACTACCTCCCAATAAATGTCTCGTATCGACCCCTTGTCAAACAATCATATTCCGGTAGTCCCCTCTGCACCTAAGTGAATTGCTTCTTCTGGCCATCTTATACAAGAGCATAGAGAATCTCGCAATTTTTTCAAAACCAAGTCGATGTATTTTTGGCAACACATATTCACTTGTATTCTATACTTCTATTTAGTTCCGTTTGCTGGCAAGGGCTCACGGACAGCACTCATAATTTCACACTAGATATTTCTAGAACATCTTCCACGAAAGGTCAGAGAATCTATATTGCTGTTTTCCCTGCGGTTCCTAGTGCAACTTTTCGGTACCGTTTCCCCCTTGAAGACTTTTGGGGCAAAGCTCCTACAACACCAAGAATCCCTTCACAATTACACCAAATTGCTTGTTGCTACCACGGAAAAATTGTTATTTGCTGTTCGAAATCCCTCGTATCATACATTAAATGGAATATATCATTCCATGTCAAGCACTAAATTCCATGCCACCTGCAATGTGTAGATGACCGTATGATCAAGCCAACTACCTGTTCGCAATACCACTTTTCTTAATCCACCATAATGAGCTCCAAGACTCAATGCCGTTAGGATTTCGAATTATTATATTCCCATGGGATGTTCCGTGGTTCCAGGCTCGAGATTCCCGACATGGCCGGGAGCAAAAGCGGTAATGCAGCATGATGATTGCCCCAAACGGTTAGGTTCACCCAGGTCCGCACCTATGATGTCTACCGACTCTTGACAAAGACCATTGATTATTTAGACCCCCAATAGTGCGAGCTGCTCTCTTCAACTCAGCACAATATACAAGCTTAACTCAAAGAAGATTTAACAAGTGAGCTCAAGCCAGACTATTGCATAGATTTACCGCGCAGCAGAAAGAAGTGGCGACCATGAAGACGGCACTGCTGGTGATTGATATGCAGCAATACTTTAGCGACATGGCTGAAAAGGCCACGCCCAACATCAAGACGCTTCAGAAGCACTTTTCAGACCAAGCAAAGCCCATCATTTACACGCAGCACGGCCATCCAGAAGAGGATTTTAAGCGTCCCTACAAAAACCAGCTCGTGCGCAAATGGGGAGTCGACGGCTCCATCCACCGCGGGAGTCCCGACTGGGAGCTGATTCCCTGGGTGAAGCAGTCCGTCGGCGACGCGCCCGTGGTCGCCAAGAACACCTACGACGCCTTTGTCAATACCAACCTCGCCCAGTTGCTCGAGCGCGACCAGGTGGACCGCGTCGTCGTTTGCGGGGTCATGACGGACTGCTGCTGTGAGACGACGGCCCGGAGCGCGTTCAATCTCGGCTGGGAGACGTGGCTGGTCAGTGATGCGTGCTATAGTGTCGACGAGGAGCAGCATCAACGGAGTCTGCATGATTTTGCTTTTGGGTACGGCCCCTTGTGGACGACGGACCAAGTCATTGATGCACTGAAAAAGGAGGACAAGTTGTAGTGAAAGCAGAAGAGGTGAAAATGTGGTATTCTTTTTCTCCTCATGCTGGAAAATGGAAGTCGCCTTGATGAAGCCATTTTGTGACTGGTGACATATTTTCAAAGTGTTTGTTGTCTGCCTACTACCGACTCGAAGCTGCGCATTGCCATGTACAGTAGCTTGGCATTCAAAAAGTCTAAGAATTGCTTTTGTCGATATTCCCAACAGATTTTCTCGTGAGCTGCTAGTATTATATAGGTATTTGAATCATCTGTCGACGCTTATCTCAATTAATTTCCGTTATCTACTGTAGGTCGTCAATATCTTGAAAATTGCCAACTACAAGTATGCAGATGAAAGGTCCAAGGACTCTTGGAAATTCATATTTCTTTTACACAATCAGCTCTTGCCCAACCCTTCAGTTGGAGGAACCAGGAGATATTGTTATAAATATATAAAACTACATGTCCTTCACTTTTACCAAATTGTTTCTCTTCGGGAAACTTTAAGCCACCACGCTTGGCTTCCAGGGGCTAGACTGCTCCGGGACTGCGGTGAGACGAAACCCCCAAGACCCCCAGCTTTGCCGGCCAACCGTTGTTGGTCTGGCTTAACCCCGAGAGGGATCCCTTTTTCTTTTTTAAAGTTGACCGACTGCTCTGGTCATCTGCTTGAGAAAAAGAATCACATTCTCCTTGTGCTGTCACACGAATCGTTGGTCAATTCCTTCTTCGTCTGTTCATTCATACATCCATCATCCGACCAAGTCATACATCAAAAAAATACCATCTCGGAGGTTGAATGGCAACACAGTTAGCTAGCCTGGGCCGGGCTAGGGCCAGAGCTGTAGAAGCAGCTCCAGCTCTGCTTCGTTCAAACGCTGTTGTTGCAAATGGGCATTTTTATAATGCATCTCGGTGTCGGTGGCGCGGCACTCTATCCACAGGTATGGGCTTTCTCTTCACCATTTTCCTTTTCCCATCGTCTACGCGTTTACCCAATCCAATATTTTTTTTTTCTCTCTCCCCGGCTTATCTTTGCGCGCGGGCTCGGGTTCGGCGACATCTGAAGTCTGACTGTACACTATTCCGTACACGATGAGCTCCACTATCGACTTAGCTCAGAGCCCCGATATCATAATTCCCCGATCTCGGCCGCCCGCGAAACAACCTCAAGCTTCGTTGCAACGCCGTCACTGCCAAATTCAGCCTACGAACATGATACAAGTGGATCAGAAGACACCCAGCCCTTTCGGGTCATACCCTTTGACGAATCCACCCATGGCAGTGTGAATGGGGACCCTGGCACCGATTTTCTGATCGTCACTCAACTAGCAACATGCGGTGTTTCCCAATGATCATGCGAACCAAATTCCTTGGATTTTTTTTCTATTTGTTCCCAGTGGTGGTCCATCGTGTCTAGTCGCTGGACTTCTTGTGTCTTTCGCTCTCATTTTGTTTCCACAAAAAAGAATCCCCATTCCTAGCCTGTCCTCACCGTTGTTCGCTTGGGTTATCATCAAGGCAGTCACTAGTATCGTTTGTTAACCTTGCCCTGGCTTGATAGCAGGTACCCCGCCGGCGCCACTATTACTACTATCTTCGTCGTCAACTACCCCTCCATCGCGACAAAAGTTCTTGTTAGATTGCCACACACGAAGTTTTCACAGCAGCGTCGCAACCATGGGCCGTCTCAACATCAAGAACATCAACCCGCACGTTGTCGAGGCCAAGTACGCCGTCCGCGGTGAACTGGCCGTCAAGTCGGAGGAGTACCGTGCCAAGATCCGCAAGGGCGACGCCAAGGACCTGCCCTTTGACCAGGTCATCAGCGCCAACATTGGCAACCCCCAGCAGCTCGACCAGAAGCCCATTACCTTTTTCCGCCAGGTCCTCAGTCTGCTCGAGAACCCGCTGCTGCTCGAGCACGAGGATGTACTGATCAACAGCCTCGGATACAAGTCCGATGTCATTAGCCGCGCAAAGTGGCTCTTGAGCCAGGTTGGAAGTGTTGGAGCCTACAGCGCCAGTGCTGGTGTGCCGGCGATCAAGGAGAGCATCGCCAAGTTCCTGGAGAGTATGTGGATTCCCCGTGTCGCAGAGCATTCTTGGAGTTGCATCGGCTGACAGACTATACAGAGCGCGACGGTTTCGCTGCCGACCCTGCCCACATTTACCTTTCGGCCGGAGCGTCGTCTGGCGTTAACACACTCCTCCACACCATCTGTGCCGGTCCTGACACGGGAATTCTCGTTCCCATTCCTCAATACCCCCTGTACACGGCTTCCCTGTCAGTTCTGGACGCCAAGTGCGTTCCCTACTACCTCGATGAGTCGTCGAACTGGGGTACCTCTCTCGAGGAGATCAAGGAGTCTTACGAAAAGGCCAAGAGCAGCGGCACCGACGTCCGCGCCATTGTCATCATCAACCCCGGAAACCCGACTGGCGCCTCGCTCTCCGAGGGCGACATTCGCTCCGTGATCGACTTTGCCGTGCAGGAGAACCTCGTCATCATGGCTGACGAGGTCTACCAGACCAACGTCTTCCTCGGCGCCTTCCACTCTTTCCGTGAGATTCTGCTCAAGCTGCAGAAGGAGAACTCGGACAAGTACAAGGGCGTCGAGCTCGCATCTCTGCACTCCATTTCCAAGGGTATGGTCGGCGAGTGCGGTCACCGTGGCGGCTACTTTGAGCTGATTGGTTTCGACCCCGAGGTCGAGGCCGAGATCTACAAGTTCGTCTCCATCACCCTGTGCGCCCCCGTCATTGGCCAGTGCCTGGTCGAGCTCATGGTCAACCCGCCCCAAAAGGGCGAGCCGTCCTTTGAGCTCTACGACAAGG
Organism: Pestalotiopsis fici W106-1; assembly: GCF_000516985.1. NCBI lineage: Eukaryota > Fungi > Ascomycota > Sordariomycetes > Amphisphaeriales > Sporocadaceae > Pestalotiopsis > Pestalotiopsis fici. The sequence continues at coordinate 717,003 of NW_006917102.1, forward strand.
AGTACAGCAAGATCTTCAACGGCCTCAAGGAGCGCGCCTTTGCCCTCTACGAGGCCTTCAAGGACATGGAGGGCGTCGAGTGCGGCGAGCCCCAGGGTTCCATGTACCTCTTCCCCACCATCCACGTCCCGGCCAAGGCCGCCGAGGCCGCAAAGAAGGAGGGCCGTACCCCCGACGAGTTGTACTGCATGCGCCTGCTCGAGGCTACCGGCGTCTGTGTCGTTCCGGGCTCCGGATTCGGTCAGAGAGAGGGCAGTCTGCACTTTAGAACCACCTTCCTGGCCCCCGGCACCGAGTGGATTGGCAGCATCAAGAAGTTCCACAAGGAGTTTATGGACGAGTTCCGATGAATTGGTGTCTAGAAAGAGCTGGCCTTTTCTTTGTAAGAGGAAAGATGTTGAGCTTTTAAGTTGCTTCTCCCAGCCCTCCTTTTCGCAATCTAGATGTCTCACGATGAGAACTGGTTTTTATACCAGCCGCACTGCATATAACCCCATCATACCATGTTGCGTTTGATTCTAGCATCTCGGATTATGATTTGCGCTGTTGTCTTGAACTTTCGACAGGAAGCATAAAATGGAACGTAGAGGGTAAATCAAAGAATAAAGAATAAACGAAACAAAATTATCCCATCAAATCAGTCTGGGAATGAGCTTGCATCACTTTCATTGAATTAGTTCATTTGGTTGCGCCTATCTATTTGCATGCATGCCTTCCTTCTTCTTTCATATGTATAGCCATGCTCTAATATTCACATGTCCTCTCTGACACTGTGACGGCCCATGCAACCTGATGTTACAATAATTGAATTATGCACGCTCGCTTCCGCGTAGACGCACAGCCTGACCATACTTCTGGAGTTTGGTAATGAGCTGATCGCCTTGCTTTACAACGTCCTGGTACTGCTTGTTCTTATCGTCGGGGCGGTTTGTCTCAATAACGCCCTTGCCCGTCACACGGTCAATGGTGCAGGGAATCCGGCCACCAGCGATGAACTTTGCGAGATCACTAATGGAATATGTTAGTTTCTAGTGTGGCGCTCAGAGGCAACAAATAAAGGTAACTCACCGGTCCAAGAAATCCACTGTTACACCAAAGTCGTTTGCCATGCTCTCCAGACCGACGACACGGTAGCTTTGCAGCAGTTGCTGGTAAGCGCGGAGGCGCATCTCACGAATAAACCAGCCTCGGTGCTCGTGCAGGTAGCGGTCCTGCGTCAAGAACTGCTCCTCTACGAGAGCGAGAGCCTGGAAGAAAAGCTTGTAGTGACCGTTGTACAGGCTGTTGACAAGCTGCGCTAACGACGAGAAATCAACAGCAGCTTCTGTCTCGGTTTGGTCGGCACCGGAGCCGAGGGTAGTCAGGTTCACGACTGTGGTGCCCTTGGGTGCAGCACTGGCAGACTTGGCGGTTGTACCGGACATGCTAGTATCCTCGTCGGCACCAGGACCGGCAGAGATGGCGCCCGACAGGGCAAGAATCTTGTCCTCACCATCTGCACCCAGAATAGCCTTGATCTCGGGCGCGTCCACGACCTTGCTCTTGAAGTCTACCCGCTTCAGGGACACCGAACCTGCTAATACGGAGTAGACGACCAAGTTGGAATATGTGCACAATTCGTAGCTGGTAAAGGTGGAGAGCGAGTCAAGGAGCAAGGGAGCGGCGAGGTTGTAGGAACGGACAGTAAGCAGATGGAGACCCTCGTAGGCCTTGAGGCGGTTGCGACGGTCCCAGTCACCTCCACTCTCAACCAGTGCCTTTGCTCTGATAATCTGCTTCTTGACTAATGACTTGTCGCCAAAAAAGAGGCCGACACGGATGATGGCGAGTACCAGATCGATCTTGGTACCTAGTATACCGGTCTTCTCGAACAGGTCCTCGTATGCGGCTATCGCCTTGTCCTGCAATGCGCCACCTCATATTAGCAGTAGTTCCAGTATGTGAGCATGTTTGCGTACCTTGTCGCCAACTCTAGCATAAATCTCTGCTCTCTTTCCTCGTGCAGCCGAGACCTCGGTGTCGCCAGCCTTCTCAACAGCCTCGTCCTCCTCCTTCTGCAGATCCTCGAGCTCCTTGTCATTCTCGGCCTTCAATTTCTTGTAGACATCCTCATCCCATGGAAGACTAGCGGTCTTGGAAGAACCGGTAGCAACCATGCCAACGGTGCTGGGCTTGCGACCTGTGGACTTCTGCGATGACGCAGCTGTTCCCTCGCCGGCGGGGTTCAGGATGCCTTCGGTCGGGTGCGCCAGGTACCGGTAAAGCGGTGCCATCTTGTGCTCGCTGATAGCATCTTGGAGGGCTTTTGTGGAAGCTTGGATAGCAGGCCGGGCGGCGTAGGGATTCGTGAGCGTAAAGACGTGCTGGCTCAATGGCAACAAGGGCCATTTGGCGTACTGCGGCTCAGAGCCCATGGTTGCTGTGGTGGGATATGGACTGTGATGATGTGCTTATGTTGGATGTTTTACTCGAGAACTTGTGCCCCTCGTAAAGTTCAAACGATGGTGGGTACTGATCCGTGGTCGGGAGGACAGAGGTCGAGAGTCGCCAATTGAATTGTAGATGTGTTGTAGTAGTAGTGATCAAACTACAGCTCCAGCCTTCGGTCCGCTACGTACGTGGTGGGTGAGAGGCGGCGAGCTTGGGTAGGTTGAATGCTGTTTGACTGGGTCCTAGACAGGGCGAGTGGCCCGAGCGGTAAGGCGGCAGGAAGCTCTCGTAATGCAACAAGCTGCGACCAATCACAAAGTGCCCTGCCCGTGGGTGGTTCTGGGGCCTGAACGAGCCTCAAGAGGTACGTACTGGGCCTGCCCCCGACCACTCCAGAAAGCAAGCAAACAAGCACTGGGGATTCAGGACGATCCACTGCCCGTTCCCCTAGACCAGGTTCAGGTTTAGCTAGAAGGAAGAAGGTCACATACTACTACTGTACCCAGTCTAGTACCTGCTTTGCATTTTCCGATTCCCTTTCTACCTCGACAAAGCAAAACCAGTCAAGAATTTTCTTGCCCTGACAAACAGTTATTCCAATCAACTTTGCTCGCCTGCAGAAGAAGTCTTGAATACCACAAAACTTTCCACTCGTGCAAGTTACACCACCCAAAACCAGAATCGCATCCGCAACATTCATCATGGCTAGCGACGCAGAAGACAACGTGAGGCCAAAGAAACGTCTCGTGCCTGGCACCAAGCGCAAGCACTCTCAATCTCCCGAGCGCAGTGGTGGAAGGAGCGCAAGACGTGAAGAGTCCGAAGACCAAGACGAGTTGCCGCAGCCCTACGATGCAAAGAAACTCGAACCCGCCAAGAAGCGCCAACGATCGACGTCCCCTTCAGCTGGAGCCCGCAAGCAGAAGAGACCTGGTCGAGTAGCACGTCTCTCCTCGCGCGAACGAGACGAAGCAAGAAGACGCCAGGAAGAGCGCGAAAAGGCTGCTGCCATTGCCGCAGAGCAGGCCGCGAGGGGCGCTATTAATGATGTCGTGCGACAGCACTACAACGCGGTGCCCGAGAGAGGTCGAGACTGGCGCAAGACAGACAGCAACATCAAGGGCCTACGAGTGTTCAACAATTGGGTCAAGAGCACCATCATTCAAAAGTTCTCGCCCGATGAGGATCACACACCAGGTGCCCATGAGCAGGGCAGAGATTTAGCCGGCGTCGGAGGCAAAGAATTGCTGGTCCTCGACATAGGCTGCGGAAAAGGTGGTGACTTGGGAAAGTGGCAGCAGGCACCCCAACCCGTACAACTCTATGTTGGTCTGGACCCCGCCGAAATCTCGATCCAACAGGCTGAGGATCGCTACCATCAAATGTCACAACGAGGCGGACGAGGCGGCAGGGGTGGCAGGGGCGGCCATAGGGGTGGCCGCAACCAACGCTTGTTTGAAGCCTATTTCTACCCCAAAGATTGCTACGGCACTTCAATCGGTGACATCAACATTATCCAGGATGTCGGTTTCGAGTCCTCCAATCCTGCTCGCGGTTTTGACATTGTCAGCATGATGTTTTGCATGCATTACGCCTTTGAGTCGGAGCAGAAGGCTCGTCAGATGCTCAAGAATGTTTCGGGGGCACTCAGAAAGGGCGGTCGGCTGCTTGGATGTATACCCAACTCTGATATCATTGGTGAAAATGTCACCAAATTCAACGAACGCATGAGCGCCAAGAAAGCTGAAGAAGCCGACGGTGAAGCACCCCCATCTGATGACCATGAGGAGGGAGAAGCTGAGCAAACGGCGGAATGGGGCAACAGCCTGTACAGAGTGAGATTCCCCGGCAAGACTCCAGAAGACGGCATCTTCCGACCTCCTTTTGGCTGGAAGTACAACTTCTTCTTGGATGAAGCAGTCGAAGAGGTGCCCGAGTACGTTGTGCCATGGGAGGCGTTCAGAGCTCTTGCAGAAGACTACAACCTTGAATTGCAATGGCATGAATCCTTCAAGGACATTTGGGAGAAGGAGAAAGACGACCGAATACTGGGGCCGCTCAGCGAAAGAATGGGCGTTCGCGAGCGGGGTGGTGGTCCGATGCTCGTCACACCCGCGGAGCTGGAGGTTGCAAATTTCTACGTTGCATTCTGTTTTTACAAAGTCTAAAAGAGCCGGAACAAGACTGATTCTGCTCGATACCGGGATCGGTTGGGCAATATTGTACATTATTGTTCTCAAGCTAGGACCTCATGCCATCACAAACTGCTCAAGTGTCCTAAAATCGCAACGGGTTAAAATCCAAAGAGCGTGCTCCGTGATTCAGAACTTCCAAGTGATGAAGCTTGCCAGCAATCAACCCTCGGATGGCTAACCGACCTTTACTTCCGCTTCTTTGGACTTTATTCTCAAGAAACCGGCCAGACATCCGATTGCCAAGGCCAGCGGTGTCATTGATTGACGCATCACGATGGAGATCAAAGGTGAGCACTGGCGCGGAGAGTGGTCCTAAGTCGGACCCGGATTCCCCACATCACGATGTCAGTATACCAAGCAAATCGTTCTGATGTGAGTATAGAATGACACTTGAGAGGGGAGTGGGATTGAAAACCTACTCCATCCCATCCACATAACAAGGTCATAGGCACAGACATTTTTTTTTTCCTCTGGGGAAACCTGCCCGATTTCAGGTCGAGTGGATTTGATATCATGCGAGTCACGCCCTATATGTCAAGTGACTAATTAAAACTGCTTCTTTATAGCGAGGTCAATGGCGTGAGCCGATCTCGCTTGTCTACCAACCAGAAGAAAGAAAAATCGAGTATATATGATATTCCCGAGGTATGTACAGACGCGAGTCACTTGCGAGGTATCTGCGCATTAAATTTAATCGAGTGTGCTTAACAATATGTCTGTCGAATTACAGGATCTCTCTGATGGGCAGACCTTGGCCCAGCGTGATGATGAGAGCCATGAGGAGCAACATTTACCACCCGTAGATGGAGGACCAGGGGCATGGAAGTACTTGTTTGCGAGCTTTGTCATTGAAGCTGTTCTCTGGGGTATGATTCTACCTTATAATAAATATTGTTTGTATTTTGAGACCCTCGCCGCTAACGGGGAAAAAAAAAAATAGGATTTACACTCACTTTTGGTGTTTTCCAGGAGTACTATTCAAAGCAGCCCGAATTCGAGGGGAGCAGCAACATCTCCGTGATTGGTGCCATCTCCACCAGTATGTATTTTCTAGGAGCTCCCATTGCAAGCCCGCTAGTACGGAGATATCAGCACTGGCAGAGACACATGGTCGTGGTCGGCTCGGCGCTGTGTGTGCTCGCTCTGCTGGCAGCCTCGTTTGCCACCTCGGTACCGGGTCTCATCGCCACCCAAGGGTTTCTGTATGGGCTCGGCTTCGCCATCCTGGGCTTCCCCGTCCTGCGCATGCTCGACGAGTGGTTCGTACGCCGCCGTGGACTGGCGTATGGGCTGCTATACGCTGGTGGCGGTCTGGCCGGTGCTGGACTGCCGTTTCTGCTCCAGACCCTGCTTGCAAAGTACGGTTACCAGACCACTCTGCGGGCTGCGGCCGTTGCCCAGTTTGTCCTGGTTGCCCCGATATTGCCCATGGTCAAGGCTCGCCTGCCAACATCGAATAATGGTGCCCTGCGAGCCGTCGACTGGTCTTTCCTGAAGAACCCGCTCTTTTGGTGCTTTGCCCTGTCCAACCTGTCCCAGGGTCTGGGCTTTTATATCCCGTCGCTATTCCTACCAACCTTTGCTTCGGATCTAGGACTGGCTGGTACCATGGGCGCCCTGATATTGGCCGCCAACAACCTCGCGAGCGTCATGGGCCAGCTCAGCTTTGGCTACCTGTGCGACCGCGTCGGCAACGTGCTAGTCCTCGTGTTTGCCTCGTCCTTTGTCTCGTCGGCCGCCGCCTTTTGCCTGTGGGGGTTTGCCCGGTCGCTGGGCGCCGTGCTCGCCTTTGCCCTCGTCTACGGCTGGTTCGCGGGCGCCTTTGTCGTCTTTTGGCAAAAGTTTGGCTCCACGCTGTCCCATGATCCGCAGCCCATCCTCTCGCTCATGGCTTTTGGCAAGGGCGTTGGCAACATCCTAGCCGCTCCCATTGCCGCCGAGCTCGTGACGCGCCCCGTCAGCTCGGGCTATGGCCTGGGAAAGTTTCAGGCTTTGATATTGTTCCTCGGCGCTTCCATGTTTTGTTCTTCTCTAGGCATTCTTGGGTCGCCCCTTAGGAAGCGCAGATGAGAACTGGAGGTGCTTGAAGACAGCCAGGTCCCTTCGAATACGACATGGGGATTTCGTCGCGCAACGAATAAGAACAATGATAGAACCCTGGGTTCAGATATTGAGTCTCACAAAAGTTTACATGATGTGATCCCAGCGTTGGTAGGAGTGGTATTTGATGTCGAGGTGTCGTCAAATTTCTTGGAATCTTGGAATTATTTCATATAGACACAGGCCCTGTTTGCAGCGAATAATCAAGTTACGACATGCAAAGGATCAATGCTTCAAAATTGTTGGAAAGCTTGACGCGGCCGATCTGGATACAAGTGCACGGTTGAATGAGAATAACATCTGCTGTATGATCATAGTCATTTCTAGCCAAAGAAGTCAAAACTTGGGTTATGCGTTGCAACTCTTGACGCGACCTACAGGTCCTCTACTAGGACTGTATAATTCTGAGATTGACAAGAGACACGAAATGGATGACCGTTCAGCAGAAGATTCGGCATGCCGCCACTGTCAAACACGGCCCCAAGTCTATAAGTGACCATAAATTATTAGAAGAGAGCCATATATGTGAACCAAAAGACACATCGCCCGTGGCTAGCATATGTGAGCTATCGATAAAGGTCAAGTACTCTGTAGCAAGGATTCCTACATGATCCTCGAAGGGGGCGACGGGAGCCACGATCTGTGCGTCTGAGGTGATACAAGACTTTGCAGCAAGCCGAGTATTTTCTTTTTACACAATACCCCCGAACCTGGTATTACATGCTGCCCAACAGGAGCCATAATGCATACAGCCGCAAAGGTCGCAGCTGATCCCTCGCTAGTAAATCACAAAGGACAGATCTAGTGCTTGCACATGTTGAATGCACGTATGCCCAAGATGGTACTTTCGCACCAAGCATGTGCCATGAACGCTGCGGCCACGGCACCGAGGTCGAGATCCGCCACATTGCTGTGAACCTATCAGGTGTCATTAACCAGCAAAGGGCTTATATATGTCGTGTGGAACAACATTGTCGATATGCATGTTTTGCAACACATCCGACGAAGCTGTCATCCAATCGCAGAGAGGCTAGACGAGCACATCTCAGCATGAAGGTCCCCAAACGAGGCTACTTTTTCTCAAAGATGGTCTCTCGTCGAAAGAATTTCACCAGAAATCGCTGAGCCACAATGATCGGCAACATTATCTGACGCATATCAACCTGCAGGCTCCCGACAACCGGGAATGCCCATCTTTGAACCTGCATGATGTGCAACCACAAAACCCCACACACAGCCTTTGTATTCCCCGATGCTGGTCTCATATGGGGGGAAAAAAAGCCCAAAACCATTGTCATGCTGTGTGTCCAATGCCCACTGAATATGGTTCCGAGGCCAAAGTCGATTGACAAATGACTGGATGTAGGTCTCCTTCCAAGGGGGAGATTACTTTGATTGGCGTGTATAGGAGAGCATAGCAGCAGAAAATGACGAGACGGGTCAGCTTGCTTGAACTGAGCAAAGAGACATGTACAATACCATGAACAACAAAGGCCCTACTGTATCATACACCACTGAGCTGCCGAACGGGACTCTCAGCAGAGCAGTAGAATAACCATCGCATGAGCCTAATTCGACGACATTGGTGACACGGCAAAGGCGACACGAGGTGCTTGACACGACATGCCCGTTTGGTCCACTCAGAAATTTCTCCGCCCGCCCTTGGTCTTGTGTCACGGAAGGAAAGTTAGGTCGGGGCGTTGATGGTTCGTCCAGCTGTCGAAGCTCGGTCGCGTTTCCATTCTTACATTCTTTTGTTGGGCCGGAATTGGAATATTTGGCAAGGAAATATTGAAACTCGCTCTCTGAGTACTACAGAAAACTGCTCAATTGTCCGCACCACGATTTACTTGATTTGGAACTACCGGGTAAAGGTAAAGGGGGGGCCCTTTCACGGCAGAGACTATGCAAACTATTCAATAGTCCGGGACAACTATCGAACAACGACACCGACTGTCCTTGCAATGGTCAACCACGAGGATTATACATTTCCGAACCCAACATGGGAGAACACAAAAGCAGTCGACTTTGCGAATAGATCGAGATCATGTACACATGGGACCTATATCGTCGCACAGGCTTAGTCTCTAGTTATTGCTTTCTTTTACACCCCCCTTTCCTCCTTGCCGCCCTTCTTTGGACAAGAGGTCTGCGGCGGGTCCTGCACCTCTCAGGTCATACAGAACCCCGGAGCTGATTTACCAAAAAAGGGAGAATACCCCGGTGGGCTGTTGACCGTGCCGTTGAAACAAGACCGTACTACCGGGTGCATCCATGCCTTGAGAGCGGGGGGAAAACATCTCAGCAGCTGCGTTCACATTTGATAGCTCAGCCAGTGAAGAGAAATTATTGCACTACAGTGATGAAGGGTGTGAGGGGGAAGAGTACTTGATTTTCAGTTATTCTTAACGAACATGGGACTTTTAGGCTGCTGCGTAACAGCATTGCTGGCATATTGATGCAGTATATATTGCATTCACAACTCGCACTACTTACCGCAGTATTCTTTGCTCATCTTAATTGAGTCGAGTCGAATAATTAAAGATAAACATTGGGATAAGTCGTCCATCTTGTTTGTACAGTGACCCAGTACTGGTACATGGTAATGATCCATGATTAGACTCAGTTGATCCTCATAAATCCATCAATCATTTTTTCCGTCTGTCTTCTCATTATCTCTTGATTGGCCATCTTGAGAGAAAATATATCGCGCAATGAAATTAAATTGACTGATAATCATGATCCAAAGTTCGACCTGCCGCACCGGGTCGAAATGCCTCTCTAATTAGTCCTTGTCTCACAATGGCACCATTATATCGGCAGGCCAAATGGACAGGTCTTGCTGCGCGTCTTTTTACCGAGACACATAGTTCACCCACAGCACAATGACAATTGTTTTTTTTTTTTTTTAATGATGGCCCAAAACTTTTTCGGTTTTAATCTCGCATTATTCGAGATTGGCTGCTGACGTCGCCTGGCCCGGAGAGGTTAAAGGAGGAAGACGAAAATGAGGGAAATAATTGTTCTAGTAGCTTTTACGTTGGGAAAGCCCAGCCGGAGATTTGTCTCTTTTCTTGAACAAAAGCATTTTTTCTTTCAGCTGGTTTGCGGGAATTGGATCATGTAGAGAAGAGATAGTTGGGCAAGTAGGTTCTAAATAGAGCGATATCAATAAATGCACAGTCCATCGACGTTAACGGCCGGTTCAGCCTCACGACGTGGCGTTCCTCCGGGGTGGAGGTAGCCCAGAGATCTAGACCTTTCTTTCTTTTTTTCTGCATCATCCCTCTCAAGGCCCGCCTACCGGGAGAGTTGAAGAAGGGATTCAATGACCAATTTCGCCTGCTTATCAATTTTTTCCCTACTAATACAGTCCACTCTCTTTTCTCTTGACCCAGAAAAAGGCAGGCCATTCCAGCCAACTGGGATATCTAGGATACGAACTGCTGGCCAAATCCAGGTGGGCTGGACTGCCTTACAGCCCTGAACTATGAATTATACCGTCCCTCTCGCTCGGTTCATGCTTACTCAACCCAAGCCAAGCTCAATGTAGTGTGCATACATAATGCGGGAGTCATTTCGCCGCCCTGGGGCATTTTTCTTCTTCTTACCCACCGGGTCCTTGATCCCCAGGGGGCATCCGTCGCTACTAACCAAAGAAAGGGCCCAGCTCACCTTTTTACCTGGTAGTAACCCTTCCCGGGGTTCAGGTTCCGCGCAGTCTAATATGGGGTTTTGCTGTAAGTATGGGCTGATTTTTGCTGATTAGCTGGCTGAGCCCAGCTGTGACATGCATAGTGCAGCGCCTAGTATAGCGCTACACTACAGCAAAAAGGCCAAGCCGGCGAGTGCGGGTAGCGTCGCCCTTTCAGCGTGTGGGGACTTGTTTTCTCATCCTCTCTTTAGTTGTAAATCGGTGTGAGAGAGGGTCTGTGAGGGAGATGTATTGTGGTTTTTTTGCTTAACCTGTCTGATCCATCAAAGGGTGTTTTCGGGTTATATGTGGATATCTATGCCCTCGGGACCTGCTGGGTATCACTACATTTCTATACGAGTAAGGCTTCTCGGGTATCTTGCCAATATGATTGCGTCTAACATGAAACATAAACGAAAAAGACAGATTGCAAATGGCTACAAAGCGCATGTAGTGAGCTTGATATTTTGGGCTTCCATCTCACTTCACGCAGGCAAATGACAAAGAACACGATGGGCGAGACAAGGCCAGCGAGCGAGCGGCCGTATGCAGTAGTACAGAAGATGGGGAGGAAGCAAAAGGGCTGTCCCTACGCTCAGACGGGGAAGCGCGAGTAATATTGACCATGATTAGCAGCCGCGCGTATCACTGTACCAACAACCTCTTTCTCTCAGTCTCTTCATGGCCCCGAATGGCTCAACTACTGAGGAAAGCATTAATCCTGCACACCAGTCTTACCCCATCCGACAAAAGAGAACAGCTAGACTCATCAAGGCATGTATTTCACAATCCGTCCGATTTAAAACGGGATTCCGGCACAGGGGAATCTAGCCTGTAAACAGTATCGCTTCGTTTGTGTACTCGCTCGCTGCCCAGCCCCAGGACCGCGCCGGTGTACTAAGGCCAACTAGCTGGGAAAAGCTCAGCTGGGCCTCTCGGTTACCCTAACCTCTCATAGGGGGCTCCGCTTGCAAGGAGGGGGGGCAACCGGAACCCAAGAGTTTACATGGCCTCTCTACCACGTACAGCGAATTAGAGTTCTGATGAATGGGGTTGATGGGTGAAGGGGGATGTCAGAGTCGCGACCAACTAAAAGGCATCCATCGATCGGCCAGACAAACGTCTTGTGGGGTTGGGGGTTTGCTTAGACTTGCCCAGTTCTCTCACTACCAAAATATCTTCTCTGTACTTGCCCCTGAAAGATACAGCTACGAGATGGGTAGGTAGGCAGATGGATACCATCACAAAGACTCGGACCCCAATTCACCAAGCTATTCTGATGAAACAGCGACCGTCATAGAGTCTTGGGAGGACAGCTCCTGGGTTAGCTCGAGACTGATCATGGCCTTAACCTCGCCCGAAAGCCACCCCGTCCTGTTGGAACGTGTCAGGGTGTCTTTATGGCTCTTCAGTGGCTGCCAAATAGAGTTTGACAGAGCCATGTGGAAAGACCCTGCGATAGTTAGGTAGACGCTAGACTAGCTGGATCAGGTAAGAAACCACATGGATCTTGTGTCGTTCATACTATCGATCAAGAGCTAGATTATAGCGACGGATGTTGCTGATACATTGGGGGCTAGTGGGTGGAAATTCCGAGACGTCAATGCTAGGATCGCAAGTCATGTTATAGCAGCAAGAGATCACAGAGCCTGGAAGGGAAGCGTTTGTTATTGTGTGATACGACTTGATTCACCAAGTTTATTACAAACGAACAACTGATACTAATAAAAGCAATAAAGCACGGTGTTTGGCCCGATGAAGGCTTTGAGAAGAACAGTCAAGTCGCTGTATCAAAGTCCACTAAACGGATTCCATTACCGAAACTGCCATCACTGATGAATGAAATTGTTTGCTGAAGAAGTCGTGCCAATCCTGACCAGAACGATTTTGCGCTTGAAAACAAAGCCGAAAGAATTGTCTGTATCTGTAACAACTGCCTCGTAGAGCAAGAAATCAGGAATGACGGAAAGCAGCGCCGTTGTATAACCCAAAGTTGTAAGTCGTAAAATCATTTGGGAAAAAAAAAAAGACCGCCTAGCACAGAGGCATAGGTAGGCATTGGGTATCATGAGAAACAGAGTTCTGCCCTCTATAGTTCGACCAATTCGAGAAGAGAAAGTCGCAAACCCAAGAAAAATGTTGGCGAGTGAACCCACATGATATCCTGCCGTTCGTGGCGAAAAGTACCATGTAATATAATCCGGGGCTCGATGAATAAGGCGGCTGATCCAGTCGAGATCCACGTTTGCCCGAACCGTAAAATCATTACAGTAAGAGAATCAATGAGTAGAGTCTCTCTGTAAAATTTATCGTAAAATATACTGTTACAACCGTGTAAATTCGTGGGCATAATCCGGTTTGGCGAGTCCTGTGATATGCTGATCCGCGGATGGATCCTCCTCTTGAAAACGTGCGAGGTGAATTGCGGCCGTGAATCGTCGTCAGTCGTAGAGAATAGTACACCGCAGTGTCCGCCCAAGTGCACGAAAACACCTTAAGACGAAAAGTCGTGCCCTCCATGTTAAAGAAAAAAGAATAGAATATAGAAGAAAAAGAAAAGATTGCAAAATCATGATGCCAGGAGAGGCATCTGCATTCCAGTACTCCCAGAACTCCAGCTCCGAGTACTCCAGGTATGAGTCGAATCCAGTATGCTTCCATTTCACCATGCCTGAGAGCCGGTACGCCTCTAAACCAAACCATTCTTTTCATTTTATTCCCCGGCCAATGCCCAGCTTGCGCCCTTAGTGTCTATGCTCTCAAAGATGCTGATGCCAATGTACTTTCTTTCCTTTTCGTATGCTGGCATGATCACGCCACATCCGATGCGTAATGTGGAGGTTGTGGTGGCTGGGAGCCGCTGTTGAAATCGTACTCGTTCTCTTCAGTTTTGAGCTCTGACTGCGGAATCTCTGACTGTGGTGATGAGCTGTTGTTTTCTTGTGCCTTGCCCTCGCAATTCTTCACAAGTCTATGTCTCTGTGGGGAAGATATTAGTATCACATCGTAGTCTCTAGGCGTAGGGAAAACTCACCTTGAGGGCGTCCTTGCGAGAGAAGCTTTTGTCACAGAAGTTGCAAGGAAACGGCTTGACTGCAAGGTGAATTCGCTTGTGTCGCTTCAGGTCATGATTCCTATTAAAAGACTGCGAGCAAGTCTCACACTTGTAAGGACGATCCGTCTGGTTGTTTGCTTGGTGTGGATGGGGGTACATGGCAGCATGGTGACTACCCAGCGTGTATGGTGCTCCTGGGTGATATGCTCCAACGCCACCACACACTGTCATTTGGCCTCCAGGATTCGTCATGTTCGATAACACTGCGTTCGGATACTGATAGCCGCTTTGCGGATGGCCGCGGGATCCGTAGTTTGAAAACGGACTGTGGCTGAGAGTGGACATGGAATGTCCGGCGGCTGAAAACGATAGATGGGAGCCCGGAGAGGGCAGCTGCTGGCTTAGATGGGCGCCTGGAGACGGGAGCTGGCTTCCGCCTATGGACTGATGTGGTGATCTTTGTTGTTGTTGCTGTTGGGAGAAGTGGCCAGGCAAAGGCCACTGTCCGTGAAGGGGAGGAAGTGCCATCGTTGTAGGTGTAGGCGGTTGCGTAACGGCGGGTTGTGTATAAGAAGGAGGTTGTGACAAGATGCCGCCGCGGGAAGCACCAGGGGTCAATACCGCCGATGGAGTATGAGTATAGGTGTATGAAGGAGATGCCTGGTTTGCCATTGACCAGGCCGACGATGACTGTCCGTATGGGCCACTGACTCCGCCTTGAGAACTCAGTGAGTGAGAGCTGGTACTGTTCTGGCTCGAGTACTGACTGCCAGGTGGACTTAAACCGTCCAAGCCATTGAGGATAGGGATTCCTGCAACACTGTTAATTCTGGGTCCTGTTTCATGCCTTTTGTGAAGTGGTATCAGGAGGGATCTTTGTGCATACTCGGTGTCGCCTCAACCGCAGTCCGGTCGGGCAGGGTGAACTGTGGCAACCCACCAGCTGCTGGCCGTCTTGATGCAAAGCTTTGCATATATTGGTCTGAGGCCATCTGCGGGGCCATCTGGCTAGATTGCTGGTTGGAGTTTGCAACTCCATTGGGATCCCGAGGGAGATGGTTCGGGTCTTGATGGTTCATGTTGATCCGATTTCCGCTCTTCACTCTTGGGGGGTAGTGAGTAGGAAGAAGGATTAACACAGAAGACGACGGGTTGGACGACTCTTTTCTAGATACCGGGACTAGAAGGAGACAAAAAGTAGTATAGACAGACGGTCAGATCTACAATACTTTTCGAAATCCCGGCGTAGAGCAAGAGAGAAGAAAGCCGTCGGGTTGAATCTCAAAAGATATAAGTAGTCAGCCCACCTAGAAATATTAGTATACAGAGAACCAATGCAGCAGTGGCATGCAGCAGTAAATGTTCTTTGGTGTTGATGAATCTTGGTAGTGGTTGGGGTGGGGACGTTTGATCTACAAGAATGGGCTTGCGGGAGGCGTCTGTCGAGGGGGTCAAATCTCATATATAATAGAACGACGGGACCAGATTGGGCTGATTGGGAGGCCAGGATTGGGGTACATGGAGTTTGATGTGCTATGCTTCCTTTTCCCGACCAAGTAGAGTACGTACCCTATACTGGGCTCTGCTGAACACCCTGGGCTTTGCTTTTCTGGGACGGGATTCCTCTAACCTTGCCCAGGTCGAGAGCGTGGTCCGGGGGGTGCGTCCTTAGAGTCTCGTCTAGCTCGCGCGTGGGCGTGTGGGAAAGGAAGGGAAAGAAACCAAAAACCACTAGGTGCCTTTTTTTTTTTTTTTTTTTGTCCCTCTCGTTGAGCTACTTGTTATGTATGCCGCGCAGAAGGCTATTTGACTTTTGGCTCGCAGCAAGAAAAGCTGCCGCCAGGTATTTGGGCGCGACTGAACTCTATTTCTCTTTCTTCGCAGTGATTATCCTTGGTGCCCCTATTCGCCGGCTTGAAGTTGCGAGTCGTCTTAATGTCTGTCTGTCTACAAGTTCAATCGTTGGTTTCAGACCGTTCGATTTTCCGAGCTTCCCAGTAATGTAGTTTCGAATTGCCAGAGACACTTTGACAGCCTCAGTCAGACATTTGGGACAGACACAATGTGGCCCACAATATCGACTCCGGGAGGATTGGGAAGAGCGCAGAGGGAAAGGATAGGTAAAGTGATAGAGGTAATTTGTACCTGTCACAAGTGTAAAGACCAGTATCTTGTGGCGCCGAATTAGTGACAGCCAGCCACCAGACGGTTGGGCTGATCTCGGAGAGCCGCAAAAAAAAAAAAAAAAAAAGATGAACACCCGTATACTTGGAGAGAAATTCACAGACGAGAAGTAGAAACTGATGGAAAAGAATAAAGTATGAGGAAGCAAGTAAGTAAGTAAGTATGGGCGAGTAAGGGAGGATAGGGCAAGTCTGAAATGTATGAAGAAGGAGGGATCTTTCAAAGGTAGTCTGGTCCTCCCAAGGATTGCCGTCTATGTACTGTAGCTGTTCACGCTTTCCTGCTCGCCACTACCGGCCCAGAAAGTAGTTAGTGCTTGGATACCTGGTTTGCCTGTCTACATACCCTTGAGACCTGCTACATATATTACATAGTACGCACTGCAAATAGAGTTCCCCATATATCGGAAGGTCAGCAGGCAAAGTGCAGAGCAAGAGGGGAGAGAGAAAAGGACAAAAAGAAGTAAAAATAATAATAATAAGCTAGCCTGATGCCCTGGATTCCTTGGCGACCCTCCATCTTTTGCACACCCCCTGCGCATCCAAGATTCCGGGATTGGCTTTATTGACCAGTCCTTATTCGACTCCGCTTAATTGGCACGCTGACTAGATCTGTACAGGGGTTTGTCCGAAACGTCAGGTCGTCCGTCCTTGCAAGAAAAAAAGACTTGGAACTCCAAATAGCTCAGAGCTACGGAAACTTTTTGTGCCTGGATAATGCAGCAGTAGTATGTATGTGCGTATGTATACATATGTAGGCGGCGGTCAGTCTTTCATGCACCATATGCAGTATGGTTTGAATCAGGGGGCTTTGACAGGCAGAGAGAGAGAGAAAAAGAGGAGGGATTGAGTGTGCGTGCTTTGCCCTGCCTGCTCTGGTGTCGCACGGTCAGCGCTGAGTGAGAAAAGGCGCCTCAGCGATGATCACGTAGCTCACGTCCCTAGGAATCGACACGAGAGAAAAGGGCACAATACATACTACCCAGTACCTGGAAGAAGGAGCCACGGGCGGCGCGGCTGGTGGGATGCGATCACCTTGCCCACCTGCTGCCGGGCTAATAAGTAGGTAGGTAGGGTATGTAATGTAGGTAGGTAGGTAGGTAGCTAGCTGGATTGATTGTATGGTAATTAGGCCAGGTAGGTAAAGGGAAGTATGTACTAGGTAGGTATCCATCAGACCTCGTTCGGGGGAATAGCTGTTGAATTGACCAGGGTGTTGCGCTTCCAGCCCCTGGTTTGTCCGTCTGTCTTTCTGTCTGTCGGTTGGCCTAGTCCAAGTGTGTACAAAGCATGTACGTGTAGGTAGGTAGGTATACATATTGTATGTAGGTCTGGTGCGCTACCTGACTTACCTCCTCCTACTACACAGTACTACTAGCAGCTATGAGCAGGGGTGTGCCGACGGATGGATTGCACGGGGGCATGACCGACCCATGAAATAGACTACTGTACCTACCTCCGTCCCTACCTACTTGCCTACGCATGCTCATGAACATGGCAAACCTACATGGCTCTGGAAAGTGAAATAAAACAGAGTTCGTGGCAACATGGCTCAATAGAAGATGTTACCAGAGTCATATAATGAGAGTAGCAAAAGTGATTTGCATATTTTCCCACTCTTTGGCAATGAACAGCTTACCCAAGGCAAGAGATCTCATGAGTGATCATGATGAATAATTTGTCAAAAAGATTCGGAGATGCATTTGAAACTTGATACCCACCTACCACTACCTATGTACTGCCTTACAAACAGCTATTTCCTGCTCACTTGCACACACACACACACTCCTCAGCACGGATGTCGCTCAGCGAAAGAAAATCCCAACCCTGCCTTTTTCCTCGCATCCCACTAGATGACGGTCAGGTCGGCTGCGCGAATGGGGAGGTCTATTGTCTTGGCGGATACGATCAGAGATGGGGTATCCGATCCGGACTAGCCTGTTCAGCTCCAGTAGTAGTGAGAGAACGGACGGGTTCAGCTCGTTTACCAGGAAGACGGAGGGAAGGGTAAGGGGGGGAAGATATCCTGGCATCGCGTGTACATCCCAGCATCCATTCCATTCAGGTCTGTACATGGTAGTAGTCAACTGTGTGCCTACACGGAATTGAGCCCGTATTGTGGGGGGTTTAGAAATCCATTTTCAATAGAGTTGGATGATGCGTTACCACACGAGAGCTGCTGGGCACGTCGCTCATGTTCAGCCCATTCCATGCTGAATTCCCCTCTCATGTACCCCAACTACATACTCGTCCAATTACCGGCCGTGCTTATGATGATGATGGTGACTACTGCGAATTGCACAACACCTACACACCATACAGTGTACATTTAATGGATCTATCACAACATGAACATCAAGGATGCACAAGACTAGAATTAATTACATCAACTGCACGTTATTCGTTCGTCAAGGTCTTTCGGTGCATAATTAACCATTAATTACATGTGTAATACGCGCGACACCAGTCAGACAATGACTGATCCCCAGTTTATATCAATCGTCTTTTCTTTTTTCCTCTTCTATTTCTTGATTACTTTTCATTGCGTGTTTCAGTCTAGCTCGGCGACCACAATGCAAAAAAACATACACCAAAGAGAGCCTCACCCTCCTGTGATTTGAGAAAGCAAAGCAAAGCAGAGCAGGCAACAGGCAAACAGACAGATAGACAACATGTCAGATTGTTTACTCATGCTCACTCAGCCCCAGCCTGGAATGACGGCCAGCCAGACGGCGGGGGGGACTGAATGACTGGATGTCATGCGACGAGACCCAAACTCCGACATATTTTGCGACTGAGTCAAGAGCTGGGGCAGGAAAAAAAAAAAAAANAAAACGTCGTTACTACTACTACCACTACTACTACTACTATTGCAAGTCTTTTTTGCGATCTACTGTCTCCATTATGGAGTCTGTCCATCGGCCCCAAGATTCGTCATCCTCGCCCTCAGTTCCCAAAGGTCTAGAACATGCCGTGGTCCCTCCATCCGTAGTAGGGCACCCATCCCGGCACTAAATTGGCCGCTGCACTATTATGGTTGTCAAGTGCAAGAGAAAAAAAAAGAGTTACAAGGAGAAATAGGTGCACTATGTGCTCTATACTAATTTAGGCAGTTTTTCGTCTTCTGGGACCGCTAAACAAGTCATGAGCCGGTTCGTTCAGCATGCCTCCCGTTCTAGGCACTAGCAAATATTGAGCGCAGCGCCGCCCTGGGCTGATATGTCTGGTCTGGCAACGTTGATTGTATGCGGGCAGGCAAAGGTCAAAGGGGGTAAATTCATTCATGAATACCGCGACCGCTCGTCTGTACGTCTCGTTTAGGAATAAAAATGATTGAAATGATAATTCCCCTTTCTGATGTACCATTGAATTTGTGCGTGCGATTGTATGGTAAGTAGACGTGCAAGTGTCAATAGTTGTCTGTAGGCTGTATGTACTTAGTGCCATGGCTGCTGCTGGTATGTACCCGGGTGGATTAGCTGACGGAGAGGGACCAAGAACCAGCTCAGGGCTGGGGTGGCCTGTCCAGAACCGGCCTAGGTCTGGCTCGCCGCTCGTATGGTCGGAAGATGGGTTGGTAGGTCTGGGCGTGGTATACGTATATCTCATTCATTCCTCTGCTAGGGGCATCGTCCGAGCAAGAGATGGATATTTTGCCGGACGGAATATGATTGCTACGAGACATTTGTTTACAGTATTTCTAGAGGGGGAATTACCCCCCCCTTGAAAGCCCCTACCTCATCACGGTTCATAGCCATGTGTGCAGATGCCCAATTACCATGTCTACTATTACATGCCTTGGAGGCTAGGTTTAGTCAAGAGAGCCCTGCGTCCACAACTCGGTACGAGCCGAGGGCTCTGTCTGATCATTGCCTGAATGGTCATTAATGCTCCCCCTAAAAGTCTCCGGAGATGACCCCACGGCGCACACCCAGCTCCGCGCCTTGTGTCGCACTAGTTGCTGTCAGAGGAAGTTTATGAGAGGAGGCGTTCTTCTTCTTGTTGTCGTTCATGTACTATACGTACAAGATAGATACAGCCGTAGGAATTAGCTAACAGAATGCGAAAAAGGATAAGAAAAGGATACAGGATACGAGTGGCGACAAAAACTCTCATCGCAATGGACTTGGGAAATCCTTCCCAGCAAATGGACCAACCAGAGCCCAAGCATCATGTCCGAGCAGTAACTCGCTGAGCCTCACTGTCTCGCATTTAAGCTCGTAAACAGCCACTTTTGCAAAGAAGCAACACGTCTCCTATGTTTGGGAGGAATTGCTTTTCCGCCTTTGCATGGCCAATGAGATGCGCACTTTCCCAAAAGCTTGCCTCATTCTACTTTTATGGGGTTTGAACAAGTAATAGCAATGATCAATGGCTAATCGTCGCAGCTGTACAGAGTACACAGCATTCATTTAGGTTCTTATTACTTTTGCGCCATACCTTAGCAGCAAGTGGCTGTAAGCCCATGGGTTAGGGGTCCATCAAACTTGGCTGTGCAGATCGATGTATGGCTTGCGTCTTTCCTTACAAGAATCGTTCCCCTCATGCGCATTTTGATTGATTTTCCGCTCTTATCTTCATCAAAGGTGCATCGACGTCGCGTGGCCCATGATAGGGGAAGTCGAATGATTTACGCTTTGGTAGTACCCGTCGGCACAAATTAAACGAACGAATGAGAACAATAATCAGGGCCAACAAAGGTAGCCAATATGTCCAATTTTAGTATCATGAGCGATGCCCTGATCACGCGGTGGTCGGCCATTTGGCAGAAAACGAATAAATAAATAAAGTCAGGGACAGAAAAGCAGGGTCACTGGTAGTTGTATGCGCGATAATGTGTGATTGAACAATGTGGCTTTGCATCAATTTATATCTTTGCCTGCACTTACCCGGACAATGCTATGGATTGTGGAGGATTGCCACTGTTGAATGGGCTCGTGCCGTCATACATACGCAGCACGCGTACAGATATTATGCACCACCTACATTCAGACGCGCAATGCAAGTGAGATGGAATGGTGGAAAAAAAGCAGGGACTGACTGCAGACTCTACCTCTCAAAGAGTGATCCATAAACGCGCTTGCATTCGTCAATGCACTTTGTAACTCTACAGAATATTTTTCATGATCAATAGGTCATCAAGACTATCTGACTGTCATCTCCGACAAAAAACTGTTGGCACCGTTTCGCCTTGCCATGTTTTCCAAGGCTCCATACAAAGTTCATATTGCACCGGAGTCCGCGCGCGCCAAATTCTGCCCAGAGTAGTTCCATGGTATCTACATCAGGGTATCTCGTCGCGTACGAGACGCTAAAAAAAGAGCCGACTGTTGAAATCTAGACTGTATTCGGCTCCGAATGAATGAATTGGCAGCGTGCGTTGCCCCCCAGGCAGGTCCAGACCGTGGTCGGCTTTCATGGCTCCAATAGGCAAATGGGGATTCAAGCCGTCCACCCAGACCCAAGCTGGAGCTCTGAAGGGGGACTGTTGCTGCCGCTGGGCTGTTCCCCCGGGTGCCCCTGCCCGGCCCTGGATTCCCATTCGAACGGTGCCATGTCATCCCATCATCTACATGATAGTAGTGCTACTATGGTATCAGCAGTGTGTGCCAAGCTCGGGGAGCTTCTAGATCCAATCCACTCCACGATCCTACGCTCCCCAACTCGACGGCACGAACCCATCCACCGATGCCATCATCTGCGTGGCGCAAAGAAGGTTAAATAGCCACAGTTTTCCGTACGCAGGGTAGTATGCACCCAATAAGAAGAGGGCAGGTCGATAAGACTCAAAAAAGATATACTAGGAGAATCCAAATCGTCTACAGGACGAGGGAAAAAATGCATATTGCTTGCTTGTGGCTAATCCCCTTCAATTTTGAAATGCTCACCCAGCAACCACCGAGGAATATGACCCCCATGAATGGAAGATGACGGCGAGGAACAGCGTCAGCAATATGGCTTGGCGACAGGCATCCAGAGCCCGTGAGATAGGTTGCGGCGGCCTATACTCTCTACCAGTCTCATCCGTGTCACCGCACCACAAAGTGCAAAACCAGGTTTCTTGTGCAAACGAATTCAGGTCCTGCATACTACGTACATGCCTGGTCATCAACCAGCTTTCTCTTGATAATCCCGCCGGTTCTATTAATCAGCCACCACAAGCGATATCGAGTGCTCATGCACGAACAGTTGGCAGCTAACCTTTATGGTATGTGCAAATACTCTTTGTCTATAATTGAGCGCCGAACAGCAGCCAGCATCAGCAATAGTCTGATGTATGGCCCAAACTGGGCACTCAAACCCCTCCCCTGCCGCTATATCAGGCGACCGTTTATATGTATGCCCGCCGGTGCTCGCTTGTCGTCTTGTAATCCATATAACCACCTCCATTTTACGCAGTCAGGCCAGCCCTACTACCCATGGCATATAGCTTTGGCATCCAGCCACACTTTACAACCCTAGAAAGTAGCCGCCTGTCCCCCGCGACGCCGAGAACCATTCACTTGTCTCTCCCACGATGATCTATCTGTGCATGGAAGAGGATCCAGACAGGGGCTTGCTTTTTTTTTTTTTTTCTTGACCCCTTGGGCTTAAAGTCCTGTTGGATTAACGGGTCTACGTGCTATCCTTCTAGCTGGACACACCACCCCGATGGTGCCGAGGTGTGGCACGACAGACGAATCCTACACAATAGAGACCAGGCTGCCACGAGATTCCCGTCAGATCAGTGCGCCGCATGAAGCACATCCGAGAGCAAGGAGCTGCATTCGGCTGGATTCAGGTGTGTGTATATATACGAATTGGCAGGGTCATTTTCTGACCAGCTAACATACGCACGCCGAGAGAAAGGGCTAGACTTCTTTTGTTTCTCTACAAGAGCATGGGGAGCTCTGTTTTTACGTGCGAATGCTAATTGAAAGTGGGTGGTCCCATGTCGCAGCTCATATTGACGAATCTTTGATGCAAGGGCATCCCCCCTCCCCTCCCCTCCTCTCCTCACCAATCCCCAAATTCTCCAATCCATCCCGAGCATCACTTCCCCTACCTAGGCTGTCCTGTCCTGTCCTGTCCTCTCCTCTCCTCTGCAGCTCTTCTACTAGACTCAATTCTCACCCACCGCGCGTGGGGCAGCATGGCATGGATGTGGCCATGACCGCAATAGAGCAAGAGCGAGAAACCATATAATACCTGACCACCTACCTTTAATGTAGTAATGTATATTATTAGACCTTATTTGGCTCTCTGAAAATTGCACGGTCGCTTCTTGCTTTCAAACCATCTTGAATATGCATACGCAATGCTTTCCTGAATAGGAACAGACACTGATCTTCTCCGCCCAGTGGAACCTTTGGGGGACCTTTTACTAGGCTCCGCTCCGCCCATGCGGACACCTGAAGGTAGAACCAAGAGAAAATGTACACATTGGACATGTGGTTCTTTTTCTTTTCCTCCCTTTTCTTCCCTCGGGCGGTAAATGCAAAAGAGACGCGCACTACCCCCTTTCCCCCTCCCTCCGGAGCTGCGAGGTCATCCGGTGTCATTTTTTAAGAGGGGCAACTCTTTTGGGATAGATTTTACTTTTATTCTTGGCATGATCGGCAGGGATGGGATGACTTATCTATGGTCAGAAGGGAGGGAGATAGAGAGAGCGAGAGTAAGAGGGAGGGATAAAAGCAATCAAAAAGCGATTTGCTGTGTGTAAGTGAGAGCGAGTGAGCGAGTTTGTTCCTTCAAGAATAGAAATGCTCTCGTATCAATTGGTTCTCGCGAGTGAGTGCATGTACTCTGAACCTGGGCGAAGGATTCGTGACAAGACATGCTACCACCTATGCTAATGTGCCTGGGCACCACACACCTATCTCTTTCTCTCAACTCACTCGGACTAGTTTCTTGCCCTCTTCCAGAGCCGCTAGGTAATGTTCCATGATACTACTTTTGAGAATCCCCTTCCTGTTCTCGTGGAAATGTGTATTGTTTATTTGATCTGATTGATTTTTCTTTTCTTTTTTATTTACTTTATTATGGAGATTTGGATCTACGCGATTGCTTTTCTGTCCCGCTGCATGCATTTCGGGATTCTCACACCTCTCTTCCCTTTTCAGGTAGGTTGAGCGGCTCAGCTGCACCGGGTACCCGTATTGGGGCCCCCCCAGCCAGTGAGATAGTCTCGATACAAAGAAGCGACACCACACACACACATTCATACATACGCACACCCTTGTTGTTCCTTTGCTTGCTCTCTCATTGCTCAAAAGTTCCGGGATTGCATCAGCAATAATTAGAGCAAAAGGGCAAGCAAGGCCCAGCAACTCAGCTGACGGGTCTTGCCCTGTTCACCGAGTTCAGGGAAGTAAGACCAGTCTGCATCAATTTTGGAAGGGATGCCGCTTCTTCCTGGGAAAGTGAGGAGCGGGATTGCACTGTGAATGTGGGTGTGTGTGGGTGTGTGTGTGAGAGAGAGAAAGAGGGAGTGTGTATGATTTGCGATAGCTAAGTCGAGTATTCATCACAGTGACGAACTGATTGATTGACTGTCTCTGAACCTCCAACCATGTCACATTAGACCCTGTCAATCTGCTTTCTCCTCATTTCTACCAAAGAGCAAGGGCGCACCGAAAAAAAAGCACACAAGAAGAAGAAAAAAACGTGTCTTTGCCCCGGTCCCCTGGTCACCAAAAAAGAGGCTTGACCTCCGCTATCCAACCAAAAGCCCTGGGGCATACCCAACCAGAAGGATATGGCTTGATCGATGGGGTTCGGCTTCGGTATTGCATCCGAGGGAAATCTGGGCAGAAAAGAACAAAGAAAAAAATAAAAGGACAGACGCCTCGTTCTCCACTCCTAGACTACCATTACACTACCAGATGCCTGCCACTGGCGCAAGGCAAACCGGCGCGCGGGAACAAGCAACGCCATTTTTGGGGGAGATGGGGAGGGGGATGATCATCATCATGTACAAGATACACATAGAGCCTCATAAAAAGACGTGGTCGCGTTTTTCTCCAAGAATTTCTGAAACTCACGCTCCATTCTTCTGATTTGCTCTGATTGCGTAGCATGGATCAGAAAAGACCACACACACCATTTGCCCGTCCTTTAGAGAGCGCGCCTATGATTGCATTGTCTGCCTATACAACGAATCCTGGTGGATGGACCGTGTTTGACAGCCTCAACGTACCGACACAGGCTTGAAATACGTAAAATATGACGCAGACAATTCACATTTCGACCTGCGCGGATCGCTCGGTGCATGTTCATCGTATTCTGAGATGCAAAGTACTAATTACAACACTACAAAGGTGAGCTTGTCTTGGGTGGAGGAGGAGGATTATGGCCAAACTGCCCCCCCTTCGACCTCAGCTCCGAGTGGATCGTGATGGACGATCGTTTCCCAACTTGTATAAACCAACATGCGTACTCTGTAGGTACCAGGTAGTAGTCAATGTGTAGTGCCGTTGGGGGAGAACAACGTCCCATACCCCTGCGGCGATCATTTTTTCTTTTCGTCCCATCTACATATTATATACCCCGGACCAGACATGTTGACCACGATCTCGAAATACATGAAGCTATTCCTTAGGGCTGCAAGGCTTCGGTCCAAGCAAAAAGATAGTCTGGCCGAAAAACAAAAAAACATGACATGTTGACAGGTGCGACGATCCGTGTTTCTAATCAAGCACCAAGCAAAACTACTACGAGTCAAGCAGGTGCATTTGTCAGGCTATACTACACTGCTCGATGATGTCTTGTTTACCCCCCTAATCTACGCGCAAGCAATGTCGTGAGTGGCATCTCTCCGGCCCCAAATGGGGTCATTGATGACATGTGCTTGGAGGAGAATATGCTCCACTGAGACGAGTCGACCTGGACGCGTTCACGGCAGAATGAAAGCTTATATCATGTCTGATCCCAGATTCGTGCTTGTGAGACAAGCAAAGGGGGGGAAACGGGGCAGCTTGGAAATTTCCCCTCTCATGGATGAAGAAGACAGCTTCCGAAGGAGTATGTAATCACTTTGAACTGGATGGAATACAGCATCTCCTCGATCATCGTTGTGCTGTCCGAAAAGACAAGAGAATCTGCCTTGCAATGTCTGAATATCTGAATGACGCTACCAGGCGGATTCACTCGGCCTTCAGCTTCGAGATATTAGTTTCCAGAGCCGGAGTAAAGTAGCGTGAATGGGATTGTCCCGGATCTTGACGAATCATTTCACGACAAGGACACATTTTGCGCTATTTTATATAAAGTTCTCAGGGTTGTTTCCAAAGGAAGGTTTCGTGATTCTGATTTCTCTCATTATTCCCTCCTGGGCGTGGAATGAAAAGAATAAACGAAACTGCCTATTCAGGATTGAGCCACGGAAGTAGTCAAAGTATATTCGGGCAGGCAAGGAGAGGGAAATAAGGGGAATAAAGCACAAGGCTCAGGGATGATGTAAAAAAAGAATAGCAAAAATAAAAAGTGGATAGATTCAGAGCCATTAGATGGGAACTCTAAAGTAAATATGAGACATGCATGCTGTGAGTTAACCAATCAGCCAGGCCCATCTTCCCGTGTTCTGGCCCATTTCGTCGGCAGGAACTTCTAGAGCTTATTCGCTGGTTGAAAACCAAGAAGTGGTCTTGGTGAGAAATTCTTCGGCCCTATGTACACAAACTTGTTCCATACACGATCTGGATCATCTGTTCTGCCAGACCATTTGCCAATTTCAGTTTGGATAACTGGAGATAGGAAACAGTGATGAACATTGTGCACCCACGAATGAAAGCAAAGTATGAGATAGGAAGAAAAAACAACCAAGAGACATGGTTACCTAGAATAGCACTGACTAGGCCAGCCCGGCTATACATGATCCGACTTCTCTCAAAAAAGTGAGACCTTGATATCACTCGGAGCTTGTGATCAACCTCGGGAAAAGACGCACAACCTCGACTCAGTATTGTGCAGCTCAGAGGACCACCCCTGATTGTGAATGAAACAAAATGAATTCATGCTGGTCTCTCGATCGAGTAAAGTGACATGAACCCCCATCGTTGACCCTGTATTGAGACATTATGCACCGTCTAGCGAATGATGGGCTCAGGCTATTCCTGCAAGCACTTTCCGTGTGAGCACACACATCCGAAAAAGGCCAATGAAAACGGTTGTGGCTTTTCATCCTTTTGACTCTTCTCTTCTGTGATGGAGGAGAACAACTAGAGAATGAAAGTCCAAATAAGGAGACTTGAGTCTTAAGTTCACACCTGGGGGTCGAGAGACGGATGTAAAAGGTCCTGGTACGAGGAGCGACAAATTAACGTTGAATCTTACATTATGTATCATTTCCCTCTGGGGTAAAAGACCCTCATCAATTGAGTTTAACCCCTCTGTCCACAAAAAGGCTCGCTGCAGTAGGGCGAATAATGACAGAAACGCCGGACAAGACATGCATGATTGACAGAAGCCAACAGCCGTCGGCCCAGCGCGTGACTAACCTCGTGGATGATCAGAAGGGACATTCTTTTGGCATGGAAAATGCAACAGAAAAGGGTAAGAGTATCGACTAATGTACCCCCAATACGGGAACATTAGTGCCTGGGAAGCACTGACAAAGGTAAATGAGACCAAAACTTTACAAGTGAAACTGATTGATGGCCTTTAAGGCATCCAAAGAAAAAGCCCTGGACCATCTTTACAATGCCCAAAACTGGTTATCCACCACCATGGCATAATAGCACGGTTCTCGAACTTTTGGTAAAAGGGTTGTAAGTATGGGTTTGCATCCCGCAAAGTCGTTCGTGTAGATATAGACTGCAATACATGACTTTAATGCAGGCTTGGACCACGACCAGCATGCCCGGTGCCACCTTGCCACCCACCTGCGCGGCGGCTCCGGGCCGTTTTATCAAGCATACCGCACCCTGCAAATATGAGATGATCCGGAGAAGAAGTTTGCTCCGACTATCCGTGCTCTGCTCGCGAATGATATGTGACAGAATCATGAAAACACGAGGTCAAATGCACAATCCACAAGACTAGCTTGCGATACGGCCCTACAATTGGGCATGATGAATGCTCTTCTGATGAAATCCGGCAAGGCTAATGCCAGTGTGGTATCATGGTCTCGCGACAGCCCCAATGCCGTGCTTCTCGGACCCGGGCCGGGTCCGGGGAACGTCGATGGAGCCACTCGAGAGGCACAATGAGGTAAGTATGTCATGACACGATATTCAAGTGGTCACGATTCAGCGATGCTGAAGTTCTAGAAAAACGAATCAGATGATTATGACAAAGAATATGTGGCAACGGGCCGACTGGGGGTGGGTTTTCTGTTGGCTCCATGGAAGAAACCTTGATGAAAGGTCACAAGGCTTACACAAGGCGACGTGTTATGCACCGTAGGCTGATACTGCAGCTGATATGCTGAATAAACTATTCTGGACTTGCTTCGAATGCATCCAATAATATGAACCAGTCAAAGATGAATAGGCCGAGATGGAACTGAACTGATAATTGCATTCTGAATGATGGCCGTGCTGGGGCGGGGGCTGTATATGCAAGATGCAAGGCTAGTAGTGATGGGTTGAGCCTCATGTTTTTGTTCACACACCCCCGACACTCTTCGCCTAAACCTTTTCGAGTTCTTGGGCTATACCTTTGTGCTCGGTGAAATGGAGAGTACCTGTTCTTGATGACCTGATGGTGACTGACTGTAAGCCGAAAATACTGATTTACCCATGAATACGTACTATGGCTGTGTTATCAATTAACACGTATGAGCAGCATCTATTGTTGAATAAAAAGAAATCTGAAGGCAATGGCAAAAGGCGTACGTGTCGAATTAGGAAATCTGGTATCGCTCATACATGTATTTCCAATCCAGCTCGACTAGGCCCTTATATAACCTACGTGTGAGACTGGTACCGAGATGAGAATATCACTTATCGCTGCACATGAAACTGGGTGACAAGCATGATGATGCTTATGATGATCGGCCAATATCCTTTTGTATCTGCTCCTGTTAGGATCTCATACAGAAAATCCTCAGGCCGAAAGTCTCTTAGACCAGTTGAAATGAAGCTGTTATCTCAGATGTTCATCATGTCGAACTGTGGGATGTTCAAGGACAAGGCAAGTACTGGAAGAGACCAGGTAAAGCCATGGATGGTATGCCATTCTCAGCTGAGTCTTGACATGAGTATACATATATCTCATCAAGGTCATCAGAGCCCATGAATAGAGATATCAGAAGGTCATGTATATATGCATTCCCGACGCTCCTTGCACATGAATGTATGATGTAATGGGAGAGACCTTTCGAGTCATTATATCGGCTCTACTCCTTAAATAAAGATGTTCTGACCTACTTCAGGCAAATTTCAAGATTGTTTATCACATGTTGAGTCCTAAATTCTGAATCATTATATTTCATTCAGCAATGATTCGTGTTGTGGGCTTTGATGTCGTTCAGATTCCAGTAACAGCCAAAAAGGCGTGTCATCACAAGAGTCAAAGGCAGCTATCAACGCGATTCACATAAGATTGAACCATGAGCACAAGCGTAGTCACGATCGGCGATGACTCGTTTCATCATCACTCACCTACTTTGGTTGACGACAGGGAGCAAAGTCATGAGCGTGAGAGAATCTACGCTCACAAGGGCTCTGAGAAGAGGTTCCAAATACGAACCCAATTCATAGGTCGTTGCGCATAGGTGCAGGAGTCAGGGTTGCCAAGATTGGTGGAAGAAATGAAGAGAGAATCACATGAAGAATAAACATGGTCAGACTCGCAAGATACCCATCATATAAGTAGGCGTAACTGTTAAAGTATCTCAGATCAGCGAGTCAAAGATATAGGATACATCGTGACAGAGAAAATTGAGAATAGTGAAGTAAACAAAGGTGTTTGATACTTACAGGCGTCCTGCGTTTCATCTTGCGCAGGCTTCGAAAGAATAATTTTGGTCGCACTTGGCTGTAGTTTACGGCATGGGATAGATTCCGCACAGGTACTGCTTATGATTATGCTCCCAAGAGTCAAGACGTGAATTGAAAACTTTTGCTACTGATCTTGTTTGAACTTACGGTATCGGACATAAGTCATAGGTTGTGAGCACTCGATGCATGGGCACACAGAAATATCAGTATATGGTTCCCGAAGTTTACGTACATTTCTTTTTCTCGTTATTTACGAACTGCCTATAATATATGATTCATATACACGATCATCATCCATGGACATCATCTCATCCCCCGCTCACAGCTTACTAGCCGGGCTGGCGGTACCAACAGCCGTAATCTCATTGTACAGCAACGAAGTCAAGAAATCAGCATAGTCCTCGCCCGTGACCTGTCCGCCAAAGTACTGCGCAGCCAGGCCAAACTTGTTGCCCTTGGGAGCCTTGGACGAGAGCTCCTCGGCCTGCTCCTTGAGGAGCTTGAGCGCGTAGGCCTTGTCGACCTTTTTGCCCTCGGCCGTGGTGACGCCGTGGCGCACCCACTGCCAGAGCTGGGACCTCGACACCTCGGCGGTAGCGGCATCCTCCCTGCAATCAATTGTCAGTCTTTTGTCACATCACGGCGTTTTCTCATCGCTGTTGAGAGGGGGGAGAATAGGCAGGCTTACATGAGATAGTTGATGGGCACACAACCAACACCACGGATCCATGCCTCCATGTAGCCGAGACCAATGTTAAGGTTCTTGCGGATACCCTCCTCGGTGATCTTGCCGGGCACGTTCATGTTGAGCAGGTCGTTTTGGCCAATGGTGACATCCTCGCGGCGCACAAACAGCTGGTTGGGCGTCGGCATGTTCTTGTTGAAGATCTCTGACGCAATGGCGGCAAGGGCCGGGTGGGCAACCCATGTACTGTTGAGAGACGATTAGCAATTAGAAGGGGACTCAAGTCTAGTGTAGTCTCATGGTACTTACCCGTCGTGACCAGCACGGACCTCGCGCAGCTTGTCGGCACGCACGCCCTCCATGGCCTTGTCGTTGGCGGCCTTGTCATCCTTGATAGGGATCTGAGCGGCCATGCCTCCCATGGCGTGTACACCTCGCTTGTGGCAAGTCTGAATCAAAAGTTTGACCTGCGTATACATAGTTAGCAAAAATCAGATCGCTTGCCAAGAGTTTGATGCCAAGATTGGTACTTACGTAGGCATCCATAAAGGGCACCGTCATGGTCACAGAGCTTCGGTCGGGCAGGACAAAGTTGCTGTTCTGGCGGAACTTCTTGATGACGCTAAAGATGTAGTCCCAGCGACCGCAGTTGAGTCCAGAGCTGTGGTCTCTCAGCTCATAGATGATCTCGTCCATTTCAAAGGCGGCCAAGATGGTCTCAATCAGGACGGTACCTCTAATGGTACCCCGGCTCATGCCAATGTAGTCCTGGGCAAGGTTGAACACATCGTTCCAGAGACGGGCCTCGAGGTGAGACTCCATCTTGGGGAGGTAAAAGTAGGGGCCAAACCCTTGCTTGACAGCCTCCTTGGCGTTGTGGTAGAAGTAGAGACCAAAGTCGAAGAGCGATCCGGAAATGGGCTCACCATCCACGGTCACATGCTTCTCCTCCAAGTGCCAGCCACGAGGCCGCACAATGAGTGTGGGGAGCACCCGGTCGGTGCGCAGCTTGTACTCCTTGGGCCCTTGCTTGAATTGCAGTTGGCGTCTGACGGCATCATACATGTTTACCTGACCGTTGATCATGTTGTCCCATGTTGGGGCGCTAGAGTCTGTAGCCCAGTGTTAGTATAAGTAAGAAGCGAGTTTTCCGGTAATGAGACGATCGAGAGGCTCTTTGCATCTCTCTGTTTGGGGAATACCAACCTTCGAAATCAGCCATATAAGTCCAGACATCCGAGTTCAAGGCATTGACAACCATCTTCCGGTCCGTGGGGCCCGTGATCTCCACCCGACGATCGACGAGGCCCGGAGCCGGCGGTGCGCCTTTCCACGTGGCATTGTCGCGGATGTGCTTGGTCTCTGGCAGAAAGTCGGGTAGGACACCCTTGTCGAGCTCGGCCTGACGGATCTTGCGGCGCTCCAGCAATTGCTTGCGTGTGTTGTTGAAAGAACGGTGCAGCAGGGCGAGGAAGGCGAGGGCATCGGGCGTGAGAATCCTCTTGTGCTCCTGGCCAACAGAGCCCAGGATATTGACACCCTGGAGAATGGTGCTGGTTTGTGCCATATTTATTGTGCTGGTGGTAATACAACACAACGACGATATAGGGTGTATTTTTGGAGGGGGGTAGTTTTGCGTATAAGTCGGGTCAAGTTATGATAACAAGTGCGGGACGAGCCAGTGGGGTATCAATATGTAAAGTTCCAGGCCAGAAAAAGGGAGAAACAAACGTCAATTGACCAAGAAGAGTTGGTAGTGAGGGGAAATTTAGTTCTTAAGAGAGAAGTTTGACACAAACGAGCCAATGTTGGTCGGAATCTAATATGTTTGTGGATGGATAGAAAACGATTCGGCTCAGCCGGTGACGTTGACGAGGATGAGACGGGAGCTATGCCGTCGCTTTTCTCCAACTTCGGTACTGGGTAATAGGTTGTAGACTTGGAGTAAGGCGGCTCTGAGTCGATTGCCGGGGTAAGAATTGGACCTGTCACAGTCTGAACCCAGCCCCAAACAAAGAGTCTTGGCTGGGGGGTGGAATCACAGCTTTGCTCTTAAGCTCGGCGCCCTGGGGCTTGGTCTGTCTCTCTCGGGCAGAAGGGGTTGCTTGCTACGGTTGTCACCCTTCTAGCCGACTTGGATGGACGAGCTTCGAGCTTGTGAAAGTGTGGGGAAGCCGGGACGGGAGTGAGCCCAAGAGTCAGAGTCAGCACATGCCAGTGCTATGTAGTATGGATCGTATCGTATTGGCAGGCGGACGGATTGAGTAGTGGAATGTATTCCGTTCTGTAGTAGCCTAAGCTCTTGTTAGACCTCAAGCAGCAAGATCAAAACAAGCTTCAAAGATCAGTTCCGGTCCAGTTCAAATAAGAGAAAAAAGAGTCGGGAGTAGATATATACTCGACACGCAATAATCCCAACCATTTTAAAGTACTACTTGTCTCCTCCTATATACGGTCCCCCTCCATATCGCGGAGCCGGAGCTCTCTTCATAGCTACCACCAAACAGCAAACAGCTTTCCCCAGCTTTTTTCTTACGTCGACCTCCTTGGACCGATAGGCACGTTTCCAGACTTTATCGGGCGGGGGCCGGCCGCTTGTACGGAAGTAGCCTCTGCCAATGGGATTGTGGCCCTCCAAATTGAAGCGTCGTCACCTAATGAGCATGACGGCATTAATACACAGAATTTCAATCATTACTATTTTGTTCTGAATCTGCCGCCAAAAACATTCAGTACTTGCAAACCGAGCTCGGTGCTATGCGTCCCTTATCATGTTGTGCTGTTACTCGATAAGAATTATTATTACATGCCCCGTGACCAGCGAATCGCGGCGAGGCAACACTAAAAACCAAAAGCACAAGCTTCTCTTCTAGCACCTGTAACGCCGATGACGCCAGGCGCCGAAATACCGAGCGTCTATCTGCTGCATTGTGGATTCTTGCCGAGGTCGGATCGCAGCCCCAGCACCCTTGGATTGCCGGATATTTCCGGCCGTTGCCGAAAAATCATCGACCCTCTCTCTAATAACAGACAGATAGTACTATTTCAAAAGCTGGGCATTTTGTCGTTTGCCCGTTTGGCAATACTCGGAATCGGAACATTTCGTTTCATGTAGTACTGTACACTTTGGTAAGTGACAGTATACTGCTTTTTAAGCATTGCGTGATCATTTGATATATATGATGCAGGCGAGGTTTCCGTTTCATCCTCAAAAGAAAGTTGAAATACGAGAGCACAACATTAGAGTAGGCAATGTGAACTTTTGATCTTTTTTGCTCATTTGTGATACTATTTATAAAAATAAAAAAAACGGCCTTGTTTCTCAGAACAGAGCAGTTGAGCTGTCCTCATACCTGCGCTGTTACCGATTGCGCAAATCATCATGACAAATTGCGACACGTTAATTTGTGTGCATCTGGTATGACGAGATGCGGTGCATATTTCGCGGGGTCGGATGATGTTGGAACCATTGCGCTGTATTTACGTCAATTGCTCTATCCCTTGTATGGGGAAGGGCCAATCATGAGCTCGGGCTTGACGAGCTTGTCAAAGTCCTCCTCGCTCAGAGCGTTGAGCTCCAGAGCAGACTCCTTCAGGGTGAGGCCCTTCTTGTGGGCGTTCTTGGCGACCTTGCTGGCCATGTCGTAGCCAATCTTGGGGTTGAGGCAGGTAACAAGCATGAGACTAGACATGTGTTAGCGTGATTACAATCGGGCAAAATACTGATGTGAATACGTACGACTCCTTCATAATGTTGGCAATCTTCTCCTCGTTGGCCTGGAGGCCGGCGACCAGGTTCTTCTCGAAAGAGGTCATTCCGTCGGCCAGAATGCGGATACTGTGGAGCAGGTTGCGAATGACCAAGGGCTTGTACACGTTGAGCTCAAACTGGCCGTTCATGCCACCAATGGTGGTAGCAACGTGGTTACCCATGACCTGAGCGCAAACCATGGTCAAAGCCTCACACTGAGTGGGGTTGACCTTTCCGGGCATGATGGAAGAACCAGGCTCGTTCTCGGGCAGGTTCAGCTCACCGAGACCACATCGGGGACCGCTGCCAAGGTAACGAATGTCCTGGGCAATCTTGGTGAGGGAACCAGCCAGAGTGTTAAGCGAGCCGTGGGCCTGGACAATGGCATCGTGGGCAGCGAGAGCCTCGAACTTGTTGGGAGCAGTCACAAAGTCCTTGCCAGTCATCTTGCTGACCTCGGCGGCAATAGCTTCGGCGAAGCCCTGGAAAGTGTTGATACCGGTACCGACAGCAGTTCCTCCCTGGGCAAGCTCCTTGAGGTCAGGCAGCGAGCTCTGGACACGCTTCAGGCCCTGGTCGAGCTGCGCAACGTAGCCGGAGAACTCCTGACCAAGGGTCAGAGGAGTGGCATCCTGCAAGTGAGTACGTCCAATCTTGATAATCTGCTTGGCGTCGAACTCGTCAACCTTTTGCTGGAGAGCGGCGCGGAGAGACTTGATGGCAGGGATCAGGGTATCCTCGATCTCGAGAACGGCAGCAATGTGCATGACGGTCGGGAAGGTGTCGTTGGAAGAGGCGGAGCGGTTGACGTGGTCATTGGGGTGGACGGGCTTCTTGGTACCCATGGTGCCGCCGAGGATCTCAATGGCTCGGTTGGAAATGACCTCATTGGCGTTCATGTTGGACTGGGTACCGGAACCAGTCTGCCAGACGACGAGAGGGAAGTGGTCGAGGAGCTTGAGGTCGGCAACCTCCTTGGCCGCCTGCTGGATTGCCTTGGCAATCTTCTCATCTGAAGAATTGGCGCAAAAAAGACGTTAGCTACAGTTCATGGGGCTTTTATTTCGTTGATCGAATGAAGAATAATTAAGTTTGCAATGTTTCGTCTCGTGTGCGACATTTATAGTCGCTTCGTGGGAGAAATCGTAAGGGGGTAGGAGTGGCGCATACCGAGACCATAGCTCATGTTCACAGTGGCGGCAGCGCCCTTGAGAATACCAAAGGCCTTGACAATGGGCGGAGGCATGCGATCCTGAGGCTGGTTGATCTTGAAGTTCTCGAGGGAGCGCTCAGTCTGGGCACCCCAGTACTTGTCGGCGGGGACCTGGATCTCGCCAAAGGCATCGCTCTCGGTTCTGGTGTTGGCCATTCTTAACGAAGTTGCGTGGAAGTTTCTCTGAATTCGGAGGGAAGGAGTCGACAGCGAGGACGACTTGGAGAAGGGAGCAATCGACGATGATGCGGAGGCGGAGGAGCTGCATGTGCATCCCGCAGCCATTCGCGGAGCCCTCGGCCCAAGCAGGTTCCTGGCTGGGCCGGCAGCTGCAACTCGAACCGATCGAAGCATGATGGGCGACCTCGGAAATCTCGTGACTTTTGGAGATAAGACACAAGAGGGAGAGACAAGACAGCGGAAAACGGAGATTTGGCTCTAGAAGCTCAAAAGAACAACAATTGGAGCTGAGTAAGCTGGTTATTGATACAGAGATGAATACAAGAAACTCTAAATACCAGAGATTCTGCCAATTTCAAGGTTCAATGGCGCTGACCAGCGACAGGATGGAAAGAAAAATCACGGATAAAACCTCAGCCAGGACAGACACGACAATCTTTCACTCCAACTTTTGACACGACCGTCACAAACAATTTGGGGAAGCTCCAAAGATGCTAGCCCCTTGTAAATGACGCTAGCAGCCCGCCAATTCCCCCGGTTCGTAGTGGGGTTGGGGGAGGTCGGCCCGGGTTCGCCCGCATTGGATTCAGCAGGATAACTCAACCTTAGGCAGGTTCCAAGCTTCAAAGCTGTTGGTTTACTACCTACCTACGTTTAATGAGGGAAGACTCTCATCCGCTGCCGTGTCCATCATCCGCTCAGATTGAGACTCATGGCCTGTGTGGACTTTTGAGATATTCTATTTGGTCTTGGCAGCGATTTCTTCCCTCTACTCAAAACAATTACCGGTATTGTCATGCCTACTCACAAGGTCAATCTGGCCATATATGGCAGCTCATCGCTTCGCTGTAAAGTGATGACATTTAATGCTGTAGCAACTGAGTATAATAGCAGCTGATCACAGAGGTGGAAAAAAAATCGATTGAAACATGCCATCTAGCAATGTTGAGTCAAAAAGTTCTCTGCATTATAGGTAGGCGTCACCAGCGTTAAGGTATAGTTAAGGTATATATCCCTTGTATTATTATGCCGAAGCTATGTAATTAATTGAACTACTCAAAAGCGAGCATTTCATTCACCAATCAGTCTTCTTAAATTTTCTCTATATACTTTTCGCGTTCCATGTCCCCGAGCTCCAGAGCATCGAGTTGCAAATTGATAATGAGGGATTTGGCTGTCGACAAGTCAAAGGTAGAAGGTGAGGGGGCAGGTCCTTTGGATCGTGTCGACTCCTCATGGTCCGATTTTATTCACTTGGCAACACCAATGCAGCGGAAGTACTCGCGGAAGGCGTGGGCCTCGACGGCGAGGACACCCTCGTGGTCGAGGAGGCAGGCCGGGCGCCAGAAGGAGGGCTCGACGCGGTCAATGAGGCCGGGGTAGGCAGTCAGGCCCATGGGCTCGGTGACACCCCACGGGTTGCGCAGGATGATGTACTGGCGCTCACCGTGGTTGGTCCAGCCAAGGACGGAGTAGGCGTGGTTGGCAACCAGGTTGGAGCCACGGTACATGTAACCCGAAGCGTGGGTAAAGGCGGCCATGGGGCAGATGGTCTTGAAGTTGACGCTGTTCTGGCGGACAACGCCGAGGATGTCCTGGGACTGGTGACGCTCAGTGAAGTAGTAGTGGGGCTCACGGCCGTTGATCTGGGCCATGGCCTTGATCGGGTCACCGTGGGCGGTCTGGGTGATGTCGGGGCGCTCATTGTTGGTGCGGGTGATCCACTTGGCATAGGCCTTTTCGTACAGGGCGGGCCAGATGTCGTTCTCGCCAGAAGCACGGCAGTAGATGGGGTCGTTGCTGGACTTGTTGATGGGGACCTCGTAGTCGACCTCGATGGTGCGGGTGTCGGCGTTGTTGCGCTTTCCGCCCTTGTCGTGGAACTTGATCTCGAGGCGGCGGCCGCGGTTCATGTCCTCATCTTGCATGTTGCCGCGGTCGTTCTCATTGCGGCGGTGGGGCTTGCGAGAAGCACGCTGGATCTGGGACGGGTCGGCCCAGAAGACGGAGAAGATGGCAGCAATGAGCCAAGAGTTGCTGGTGGCTCCCTGCACAGGGTCGTCGAAGCGGCTGACGTGGTTGCAGTCGCTGTTAGCCTCAAACATGTTGTTGTGGTAGCCCAGGCGGAAGCGGTTGACATCGGCTACCAGGCGCATGGGAGCGTGCTGGAAGACAACCTCGTCAATGTCGCGCCATGCGCTGTTGGGAGGAGTCCATTGGCGCTGCTCCTTCTGGTCGCGGTAGCGGGTGGCGAGCTCGTTCATGCTGCGGGTGAACGCGCGGTTGGATACAGTGCGGGCAATGTTCTCGCCCTCGAGAACGACGCGAAGCTTGCCGTTCTGGATGCGGGCCTCCTTGATCTTGGTCTGTTCGAGCTTGTCGAGACCGAGCTTCTCAAGGTCACCGAGTCTCTGGACACGGGACAGGTCAGGGGTGACGAGATCACGCTCCGAGAGGATCTTGACGTCGTTCTGCTTGAGCTCCTCGGCGCGGCGCTCTTGCTCGTTGAGCTTGAGACCGGCAAAGAGGACAGAGCGGTGCTTGAGGTCAAAGAGCTCATCGTAGTCGGTCTGCAGGACATCAGAGAGGATGCGAGAAACGTTCACTGTGTGCGTTACGTGGTCAACTTTGTATCTGCTAATTTATATGCCACAGATTACTCACTGTTGCGGCGGTCAAGTTTGTGGCCAAGCATGGCCTCAACCATGGCGTAGGGGTTGATGGCACCAATCATGACCTCCTCCTCCTTGGGGCGGTGATCAGGCTGGATCTCACGACCCATACCGTTGCGGTTATCCATGCTGATGTCACGGAGGTCATCATAGTCCTCGGTCTTCGAAGAAGCATCGGACAGGGCATCGCGGCTGATCTTCTTGCCAGTGAGGGCCTCGAAGAGAGCATAGGGGTCGACGCTGCCAGCAGCGTTGGAGCTGGATGATTCACTGTTGAACATTTTGAAGACTGGGTAAATTATATGTCAAAGATGACGATTCTATGATGATGAAAATAGGAGATGAGATGCGAGGATACAAGATGAGAAATGATGCGACTTTCGGATCCATTTATGTTCAGACGACCACCCCGATATTCGCCTCTCATCCTCGCCCTCACCATGATATGCAAGACGCAAACTCAAGCGAATTTGATCCACGCCACCATCATTAGTAACTTGCCTTGTGCGAAGTTGCTGCCGACTACCGACAACCGATGCTTTGCATTGCTGATCTGGGGCATCGCTGAATCCAAAGTGTGGATGCCCGTGTACACCTATTCAGCCATGATATCACAGGATATACACCAAGCTGCCATGCTCGCAAGCTACATTGCAGTCTCGTATTTGGAGACATCGGTTTGCTGGCGGAAATAACCTTGAGGCGTCGTTTCAGGGGCCTCAGTCTTAGTCATAAGCTTTTCAGGGCTCCGACCTCTGCTCGTCGTTGCAATTCCCGGGAAATCTTCCGGATTCTCTTTGGAAAGACTTGGACTCATCCATTGCGTAGCACGCTTATTGACGGCCTATATCCATCCAATCTTGCTGTTTCTTTGCATAAGTCGGCCTCAAAGAACTCGAGCCGGTTGAGCTGAGGTCATGCTGCTTTAGAAATAATATCAGGTAATCCTTTCTAGGAGCTTTGCTGTTGATACCCATCTCGATTGAAACAACGCAATTGAGAGTTTGACCAAGCATGGGTCAAGGCGCATGGTAAATAGACTTGTTGTTGCTGACGGAAGACTTTGTTCACAATGTTGCATTGGTGGCAGGCAAAGACTGCCCATGTTTTTCCGACTGGCTGGTATCAAATTCTAAAGCTAAATGAAGGCTCTGTCTGTACGCCAAACGCGCGTTCCTGTGTAGACATACCAAGTTGTCTCAACAGAATGATTGCCCTGTACTTTAGGACAACCCCATAAACTCTAAATGCCTGTCGTGGATGCGGCTCAAAACCTCATTGCAGCTTTGCGGGGAAGAAGTTTTCACCAACGGAACCTTCCCCAGGACCAGACTTTTTGCCGTGCCAATCAAAAGAATTCACACCAGGGGTTGCACGCCCTATGTCCCCTACCGGGTTGTCTTTGGAGTTACTACTGGTTCTACTGGTTTGGGTCTTTAGTTGCCCCAACCGCTGACCAGCATACCAGAATTCTTTCGCGGGCCCGGGCCGGGACACTATATCCAGAAGCGTCTCATTCATAGATCGCTGCCTTAATTACAGTTTCGTAGGGCAGATGTGTGTGATGCAAATACCAATTCTTACTATGCGGGGTATGCTGGAAAAGCGATAAAAGACTAACACACTGATCTACTGCATATGTGTGTCTTGATATTAATGTCCGTCGCTTCCAATTCGTCCCTGTTGCCAATATTTACTTTAACGATACAGGTCTGTTGCATTCCTCACCTTGATGGATGGACATGATGT
Organism: Pestalotiopsis fici W106-1; assembly: GCF_000516985.1. NCBI lineage: Eukaryota > Fungi > Ascomycota > Sordariomycetes > Amphisphaeriales > Sporocadaceae > Pestalotiopsis > Pestalotiopsis fici. The sequence continues at coordinate 756,832 of NW_006917102.1, forward strand.
AGGAGCCATGATTCTAGACCAGAGAAAAGACACGCTGGCAGTTCGGAAAGCCACGGGCGATACCACGCACAAGAAAGTACAGCAAAAATCCCCAGCGTCGGCATGGATACAATATCTGATCATACTTTGATGCATGGACATTTCCGGGGTCGGAAGGTCATCAGAAAAGGGGCAGGGAAAATCTATACAGCTGAGTAATCCCCGTCACGTCTCCCAACCTTTCTTCACCCGCTCTCATGTTCTTCGTGGTTGTCTACCACGTGAGACCCTTGGTTCTGTTTCTAACTCAACCTTGCCTCTATTCATGGGTTCGGCAATTTTGTCCTCTATGTCTCAGAATGCGGCTGGCATGCTGTCACATCACAACGCTATAGTTTGCTGATGTTGACATGTTGTCGGTATGTATACATTGACACGCCATTCAGACCGTGTCGTAAGAACCTTGGGCGTCCATGATGATCTACCACTATGCTGGGTCAATATCTCTACACGCACGCAAAACGCTGACCAAAACCACAGACAAGAACTTATTATCAGCCAGAGTGTATACTTGGAAAATACTACACATTTAATGTCCACGTCTAGTTCACTCGAATTCCTCGTGAACAGAAAGACATCCAGGACTGCTCGCATGGAGACTCTGTTTTTCAGCACATCATTGTCCAAACCACTTCCATCTGTGGCGGTCTGTCACCAATCACGCCCATAGGCGTCGCAACATGAATTTTGTAATGGCCTTGATTAAGCCACTGTGGTAAATCCATCACGTGCCAGTTATATTAAGTAATCAAACATCTGCGTACGTATGCCGTGTTACTTCTATTTCATTATACCCGTACTACAGCTTTTCACTTGGGAAAAAAACAATTCTCTTTCTCAAAGGATTTTTTTATTTTTAGTATTTTCAAGATAGACTGCGATAGTCCTTTCTGGAATCTTTTCCCATAAACCTCCATTACATTATTTCTTACACAAATATAGTGACCATGTCCCCATAATTATCTTTACTCCCTATGCAGAGCACCATATTGGTTATCTTTTAATGCGCGATATTCAACGCCAACCGAGTGCTATCAGACCAACACTGAATGTGCAAAATGCAAGGGAGGTACACTAGCACAAAATGATCCAACTCGGTCACCAGCGATATGCCTGTTGAACATTCTGCGACACGTTCGCCAAATCATCGGCAGCTGTGACTTTTTCGCGTTGCTTCATCTAGTCACTCTCATTGTTGATGCCTTCCGAGATCAAATTGCGCAACTTCTACGGATGCCCAGAGGGCAAACTGTTGAAAAACTAAAATTTAGATAAAATCAGCCTGTTCGCAGCAGCAAAAATCCACCCCCGTTTGCCCTTCCCTCCATTATTATTATTATATTTTTTTAATAAACGAAAAAGAAAAGAAAGAAAAGA
>NW_006917102.1:758347-773717 GCF_000516985.1 Pestalotiopsis fici W106-1
AAAAGTAAATTTATTTTTTTTATTTTTCATTTTTTTAAATCTTTTTTTAAATCTTTTTTAATATTATAATTTATTATAATTTTCTTGTTATAGCCATGGTGGGGTGAGCGTATAAGGTCAAAATCGGGGATTTTCAACAGTTTGGCCTCTGGTGCTCCGTAAACTTCTTCAAACGATGAAATTCGTTGCAACATCGCTCCTTTCCATCTTGGGCTTCGCAGTATTTTACTTATGTCGGCGCCAACGCCAAACAGCAGCTGCCATTCGAAGCCGTGGCTGCGAACCCGCGGTGACATACCGATCAAAAGAACCGTTTGCGGCACTTGATCTGCAAATGAAAATGTTTATGGATGTTCCGTCGCTTCCCAATATTCATACACAATATGGCAACACCTTCCAGTCTCGTGCATGGGTCACGTTGCCCGCAGTCTGTAATATTGCCGCAGAGAATATCAGAGCTATCAACACGTCAAGAGACTTTGGCGTCGAGCCCATAAGACTCCCTGCCATGAAGTACTTTTGCGGAGAGGGTTTTATCACGACTGATGGGGAAGTATGGAGCCGCTCGCGGAAACTGCTCAAGCCATCATTTGATTTCAACAACCTGAAGGATATTGATGTCCTTGAACAAGAAGTCAGCAGTATGATCAAGAATCTGCCTAGAAACGGGTCGACCGTCGATCTGCAGCCGCTTCTTTATGTCATGGTAGGCGGTCAACAAGCCTAGTATAGCCACTTGCTAACGGTGTATCATAGTTTCTCCATTCTGCGTTGCATTTTGTCCTAGGTGTACATCCGTCAGACCAGGGGACGAGCGCTCCTCTGACAGCAGGTGAATTTGTTCAAGACTTTCACAAAGCTCTCACCTACAGCATGTTTCGAAGTTTCCTCGGACCATTTTGGGCTCTGGTTCCAAAGGACGCCTTTTACAAGACTTGCGCCCGCGCACATGGTTTCTTGGACCATTACATAGATCAGGCACTCGCCAAACCCGAGTCGCTGAAGAGCAGATCTTTGATACAGAGTTTAGCCTCGCAGACTGATGACCGGACATTTATCTGAAGTTAGGTTATATAGGCTATGATGGCGGCACAAGACACAACATCCGAACTTCTCACCAATGCTCTTTTCCTCCTGGCTCGCCACCCGAAGCATTGGACCGAGCTTCGGGCCGAGTTTATCAATAAGCCCCAGAGTTACCTGACCGCTCAAAACCTGCTTCGGTGTTCAATTTTGGGAAATATACTTTGCGAGAGTAAGTGAATCCCTCACTAGCCGACGTATCTGCTCCCACCGCTAAATTCTTTCTCCCCAGCCTTGCGTCTATATCCTGTATTTGCGCTCATGGGCCGTATTGCCTTGCGTGATACCACACTTCCAACAGGAGGGGGCCCTAAACATGCCAGTCCCTTGTTTATACCAAAAGACTCGCTGGTCGTCATGTCTTATTACGCTCTTCATCGTGACCCTGACGTGTTTGGCCAGGACGTGGAAGCGTTTCGGCCCGAGCGCTGGGCTACCATTAGCCCGACGCAGTGGGAGTATGCAGCTTTCGGCGGTGGCAACCGACGCTGCCTAGGGCAATCAAAGGCTATCATCGAGGCGTCGTATGTGCTTGCTCGGCTTTCACAGGCCATTGAAAAGCTAGGGAGTAGAGATGAGCGGCCATGGAAAGGTCAACTAAAACTGACTTGCAAAAGTGCAAACGGCTGTAGAGTAGCAGTCCATCGGTGAAGCCCTACACAGATGCTGGAAGGTACGACTGACAGCCAAGGATGAATAAAGATTAGAGCTTTCAGGGCAACACAGGAAATTCTTCTTCTCCCAAGCACCAATAAATTTACTGTTCTTGTTTCTTGGAATCTTATTCCCCCGTTCCAATTCCTCGGTCATTCCAAAGAGTGCCTCTCGGTCTGTGGTACCTATCGGATAATGTTTATCCTCAACCTTGTGGAGAATAAGGTAGTGAAAGGCCGCTTTATGAGATGCAGTGAATACTGAGTGGCGAAGAATGAGTCCGGCAAGGTTGTAAAATCAGCTCATTTGACCGGAGCTGCGCCCAGGTGACTGAAGGTCTTCTAGTCCAGTTCTGTGCATATAAATAGGTGCTCCCCCATCAACCTCTGGCTGGACGTCTTTCATCCTGTTTACTACTACATCATCATCTTTGTGTGCCTAGTATCTACGCCTCACACCAAACTGCAATCACATATATGCCCACCCATTGACCAAATTTGGAGAGAGTCGACTTTCAGATCACCTTGATCTACTACAACATCTATCATTACAACATCTATCATTAACAACATCTATCATTACAACATCTATCATTACAGCATCTATCGTTACAACATCTATCATTACAACATCTATCATTACAACATCTATCATTACAACATCTATCATTACAGCATCTATCATCACAACATCTATCATCACAACACCTATCGTTCATCAAGAAACGTGGTACGAGGAAAGCGTCAACATGGTTTATCCGGATCAGGTCAATTCCATCAGGTGTCAGCAAGAATTATTTGCGTTGACATATTGCTGGTGGGATGTTCATCCATCGAAAATACAAGCCAATCACGGAAGGATGGAAGCGGAAAGTACTGAATCCAGCTCCATGGTCGTATCACAAAAAGTCACCTGGTGGCATCCGCCTCGCGAGTTCCACAAATTCTCTAAGCTCCCAATGGAAATTCAATTCAAGATTTGGGATATTGATCGTTCTCCAGTCAGACATTACCTTTACGCGACGGGTGGGAAGGGACTGACGTTCTACGGTGCTTTTGATTGCGAGACCAAGAGCTTTTCGCCAGCACACCATACCTACTCCCAGAGCTCCGAGCACAGGGGTCACTTGGATCTCCAGATGGAGCAGATCCTCATCCCCGGAAAAGTGGATAGAACTCGTCCACCAGAGATGGCGGCGATGGGGTATGAAGTTATAGAGTTTGAAGTATTCATGGGAAGGGTTACCACATATCGCCCCTCAGTGCATGGCGACGGCATCGTCAACGAGGCGGGACCCGGGTATGCTTGGGTAACGATGAAAGAAGACATCTTCATCTTGGGATCCGGAGAAGAGAGCTCTGGAAAGCTGGCATGTCTTCAGAACCGGGACAGCAACAGTCAGGAGTCGTCATGCTTCGAAAGCAATCACTTGACCACCAAGATTCGGAGATTGGGCATTCCCATAAGAAGAGGGTGCAGTTGGCCTATGTTCGACCTTGGACCTCAGTGGTGCGAGGCCGATATCCGCACTCTGAGCAAAATGACATCTCTCCAGGAAGTCCTGTTGATAATCCAATGTGACATTTGCCGGTGGCGTGGTCGGGACCTTGCTGATGAGTACGGCTTGATCTACAACTTTGAGAAGTCTCTTTCGCGTTGCCATCACATACATTATGAGCAGTGCACCTGTTCCTCCGATTCCAATGACGTATTCCCGCCGCAACCTAGCGACTGCATATTTGCACAAAATCAACATGGGCGATACAAGGCCGAAATGACGGATCGCCTTGCCAAGGCAGGAATACCTCATGTCAAGGTCAACGTTGTGATTGATGCTGAGTTAACGGCGGCACGACTATTGAATCAAGAACAGTACATCTCTCAGTACTACCCATCACCTGGAAGTTTATTAGTGGGAAATGGACGGTTATGGCCATGGTGATGATTTTCTATCGATTTTCTATCGATTTTCTCCTACCTGATTGATGTCAGAGATATTTTGGAATATTCTCTCAGCTACACCAAATCTCAAATCAAGTATGTTATCGTGCTCAGCCCTATCAACGACGTGGCTATGGAATTCGATTTTGTCGCCCCGGCCCTCGGAATTCCAGCATTGCCTGAACCACTCGGGACCACTAGAAGTTCCAATCATGTGATCCTGCTCGGAAAAGAAGGCATCCACCTCCAGTTTGACACTACCTTGCTGGTTGGACGACGAGGCAGACCCGGCATCCATGTCTCCGGCCGCCAACATTGGGACGTACTTGTCCAAGTCTCCCCAAGGACCCCAAGCGTCAGCATCTGGACGCGGCCCCGCGCCACACTTTTTGAACAGGAGCGGGATCTCCTGACTCATGCCCTGCACGCTCTCGGCGTACGCGCGGTCAATGATGCGCGGCATCAAGGCGTCCTCGTACTCGACCATGTCGGCGTCGGCACCGGGCACGGGCGGGTGCTTTGCGGACCCCGCCGATGAGGAGACGCTCTGGAAGAGGTTTCCGCTGAACCCGACAACGGGTCCCACGGTGGAGTGGACGAATCTGGCAAGGCCGTCAAATTGCCTCATGACGGCGGCAGGTAGCGCCGTGGTCATCTTCATGGTCTGGACGCCCGAGTGGCTGGGGAGGATCCAGGGCGCGCAAAAGGCGACATAGGGACGTTCTGGATGGAGCAGATGGCGCAGGTGCAGCAGTGTGTGCAGGGCGTAGAGGGTGCCGGCGCTGTGACAGGCGATGGAGACGTGCGCAATGTCAAGATGGCGCAGAAGCGCCGGCACGATTTCTAACCAGGTCTCGAGGCGGTATTGGGAGTCCGCCTTGGTCGTGCCGCCAATTCCTGGCCGGTCGGGGTGGATGATGCGAACATGGTATTTTTTTGCGAGTTTGTCTTTGGCAGCATGGAGAAAACGGCTGGTATATGGATAAGCGTCACCACAGAAATAACAAGATAATTGTCAGCGCCTACGTGCACATCAACGGACCGCAGAATAGAAGAACATGTTCTCTTTCGGGTTGATCCGGATTGCGATAACCAAAATCGCTGTATGTGACTGTCAGAGGCTCACTGCGATTGGGTCCGGGTGGTATCGTGAACGACTGGGAGAAGCGCGGGTCGTCCAGGTAGACCTTTGGATCTGCGACGCTGTGCTGTTCTTGGCTGGAATTCTGGGACGTCTCCGCCCGGCCGGGCGTCGGAGACACTGACATGTTGCGAATCACGGCCTCTGCGGGTATTTGTTGCGATATATTTCAGACTGTGATATGGCGCGAAAACATTCTATACGATAATGATAGTCAATCAGGCAATGTCTTGTGTTGTCGATTGCTCAGCTCCATCCCAATCCATTGTTGCCCTTGATTATGTCGGTGCCTGGAATCGACGGGCGAAGGAGCTAGCGTCTCTTCCGAGTTTCCAGGGCAAATGTCTCATGGACCAAGAAGGCATCTCGTCATATCTTGTACAGTTTCCGCCCCATATATGTTTCAAAAGAAATCAATAATAGAATAAGAAAAAGAGAAAGAAAGTCTATTCAAATATACCGGGGGCTATATAGGCTAGCAGGTTCATTAATGGCGTGCTCCTTGACCCCTTGGCGAGATGCGGATGTTATCGTAGGCGCTATCAATAGCGACGGGAGAGCGTCCCGCCCTCACAAGTGCCCGCTATTCATTTAAGACGCAACAGTCCGCCGGGCTCTTCAACCAACAGCGTTCAAAGTCACGATTACAAATGAGTCTGAGAGCGCAAGTGCTTTGAGGTTATTTACTCGAGTCTACTCTTCTTTGGCTAGACCAATTGCAACATGGATCCCTCAGCCATGTTACCGCCTGGCCTCCCGCTGATCCACTGCGTCGAGATGCACACGAGCGGCGAGCCAACCCGCATCATCTATAATGGGTTCCCCAAGCTGACGGGCACATTGCTGGAGCAGCGAGCGCAGGCGCAAAAGGAATATAGCCATCTCCGTCGGAGAATCATGCTGGAGCCTCGAGGCCACGACGATATGTACGGCGCCATCTTGTGTCGCGATACCGAACTCACTCAGTCTGGCGAGGCCGACATGGGCGTGCTCTTTATGCACAATGAAGGTTTCAGCACCATGTGTGGCCACGCAACTATTGCCTTGGGGCGCTTCATCGTGGACAACCAGTTCAATACCGAAATCTTGCCATCAGAAAGGAGCCTCAGATATGATGCCGAGACCAAGACAACGCTCGTCCGCCTACATGCTCCGTGTGGCATGGTGGAGATCCAGGTACCATCACTGGGAGAGGGTCAGCGAGCCGACACAACAAGGCTCGTATCATTCACATCGGTCAAGTCGTTTGCAACGGGGTTGAATATCACCATTGAAATTAGCCCCGAATTTCGCTGGCCTCAGCTGGGCCAACGTACGAGCGTTACTGCCGACTTTAGTTATGGCGGCGCCTTTTATTGTTTGATTACACCCGAAGAACTGGGCTTCCCCGCCGGCCTCGCGGAGCCCAACAAGTCGCAAATGGGATTCGCAACGACCATGCTCAAGGCTGCAGCAAACTCGCGGCCTGAACTCCGAAAATATTTTCAACACCCTGACGCGACAGAGCTGGGGTTCTTGTACTCAATCATGTTGGTTGAGAGAATTGGCGCGTCCTCTGATGACGCGCAAAATTCTGTAGGTGAAGAGACGGGACTCTGCTTCTTTGCCAATCAACAGATTGATCGATCCCCAACAGGAGGGGCTGTAGCGGCGCGTGTAGCCCTGGCACACGCTCAAGGTCATCGCAATACTGGAGAAAGGTGGCGATACCAATCCCTCTTGTCGCGACATCATGGAGGTCTTGGGTCATTCGCAGGGACTATTATCGATAAAGGACATCTGCCAGCCAAAGATGATGGAAAAGAGCCCATTTCATTTGTTCGTGTCAAGGTTGAGGGTAGTGCGCACTATTCTGGGTATCATGCCTTTGTGAGCGAGGACGAAGATGTAATTGGCAGGAATGGGTTCTCGTTGATTGACATGGGGCTCTAGGCTGCTAACGCCACCCCTGTGATTGATGCGTGAATGCGCCTCTTCAAATGACTCGGGCCATGAGCAGCCCATGGTTCTGCAAGGCCAACCCAGGCCTTTTGAGCTTTTCAATTGATACCTCGTCCCACATCGGCTTGGGTGAGACGTGGTCAATTCGCCGGGAAAATACTGGTCTCATCGGCTGTGGACCATGGCCAATATGTCGGTGATAGAAACTCAATTCCTGTCACAGTTTCACTGGCATCCAGCTGCTCTGCGATCGATAGCATGTTGGTCGCAGATAGCCCAACCTCTGCATCAGACATGCTAGTTTCGGCATCGAGCGTCTGGTCAATAACGGCCGAGGCGTTACCTCGGTCGGCTCCTGGCGTTGTAGCATTTTCGGCCGACAGCGGCGAAAGGAGGCTCTTCAGGTGATCTAGCTCGTGTTTTCGCAACTGAGCAGGAATGCTCCCTCTGCGAATCAGATATTCAAAGATTGTGTGAATAGCCGCCTCATGGTCCAAGTCTGGGATCATTGAAGGAATGATGACGGCCGCAATTGTGAGAACAAATGCAGCTGAGAAAGCGTGTTCAAGGTCAAAGAAGAAGAAACTGCCTAAACCATCACGGAACATCAGTAATCTGAAGTTGACACGGCTAATGGGAGCAGAAAGCACCTAGCAGATGATGTTCGTGAAGAGTAGTCAGGGTGCATATTATATGCGAGGCCGATTGAATACACGTTTCGAGCATCTTTTTAATTGGACCGGAGAACTGCTTTTGAGTATCTGCTGCCGCGGCTGACCGCGTCAAATACCAACTCAATAGTTGAAGCACCAAGGGGCGAATGGCGAGAACCACGCACTATGTTCATTAGCCGGGAGCTGAGTTTCCCAGGGGGCCTACTAGTGAACAGTCATACATGGTGGTAAAGCAATATGAGACGATTGGCAACGCCAGAGACGGATGATAAAGTCCCCCAACGATTTGCCTCAACGACGCCCTTGATCTCTTGCGCAATACTAGCCATATTCCGCAGTACGACCTGCACCATTTTGAGGTACTCTGCTTTGACACTATAAACAGCTACGGGATGCAAGTCAGATCAGAGGTGTCAAATTCTGTGGGAGCGGGAAGTCGCTTTGGAAGTCTCTTACAATTGATTACCTGTGCAGTCATCTTGGAGAGCTGCACATTGATGCTAAAGATGACACAGCGCTGAGACCCGTCGATTTCTGAGGGTAGGCGGCTGGTTATTTCTACATCTTGGATCGAGCATGGAGCACCTATCATGGACGAAAGTTGTCGGTCAAGAACGTATACTGTCCACCATACGTTGCGGCATCGCTGAGCAGATTCTTGGTCCATGACGGTAGGAGGCATATCTCGATGAAGATCTTCAATGATGGAAAGGCTTAGCGCTTGATGGATCTGTTAGAAAACGTTAGAAAGTTCATGCTCTGACTTAGCAGGATCGAGTCATTACATAGCCATATGCAGCATTTTGCATGTCGACAGACATCAGGTACACTGCAACCATGCAAAGAACTTCGATGGCGAGAAGCGGTTCTCGCGTCAGGCTCACGTAGTCTGGCATAATGGACATGGCTTTTTGAAAGTAAACTGAGCCTGGTGGCGTGCCAGGAATTCTGAGTGTGGAGATGAAGCCTTTACTCAAAGCCACCAAGAGTAGATATTGAGCGAACCACAGTCTCGATGATCGAGCCTTGGATAGACCAAGTTGGTGAAACTCGTGCAGGTTCTTGACAAAATCGTCCTCGTCAAATAGACGGAGTAGTTGACATGCATGAAACTTGACGGTATTCACAAGGTAGAGGGAGTAGTCGAGCGAAGGCAGATCCCCAAGATCAGGTAAATGGTCTGTAGCAATGATTGGCCATGTAAGCTTATAGGTGCTGTTTTCAGTATTGACAGGCGAATCCACAGTGCAGACGTCAGGGAAGTGATGCCTCAGCAAGGAGAAGACACGCGTGCTGTAAGACGCTGATGATGATGGACCCATGAAACCTTTCACAAGTTGGTCAGCGAATGAACACACATCCGCCAAACATGAGGACTTACGGAATCTCCCGCTTCCATCTCTGACATATGAAGAAGTTGCAGAAACCAATGGATTCGATGAAACATCTGCGCTGGAGCGACTGGGCGACGAACCCGGAGTTGGAGACGGCCGCAGGCGGGACTGCCTTGCTGATTGGCCATTCTCTGGACCTGTTTGCGAATCTACTGCTATATTAATCAATCGCCATTCTGTAAAGTAAAATTCATACAGACGTGCCGTAGAAGACAGCCAGCGACAGAACCCGGTGGATTGCAGGACGTGATGTACTAGGTATGTACCTTTATCTCCTGCTTGCTGCTCCAACTGCTGTAAATATCGTACCGAGACCGCAATCTTGCGATCATCATCAAAGTGGCAAGCAATCTTGCGCTTGTGACAGTTTCCACATGGCTGCTTGCCTGAGCATCTTATCTTGCGCTTTCGACAATAATTGCACCTATGTTTGCGTTTAGTTGAGGTTTTAAGCAGCGGCCCTGAGTGCCAGTCAACCACATGCCGCCAACCAGCGACTACAACGATGGACTTACGCGTTTGAAACCCTTCTCTGGCTTGCAGGAGACTCTGGGGATTGCTGCATGGTATATGAGCCGAGCGCAAAGACTGCGCAGAGCTCGACGTGTTGGAATCTGCGTGGACGTCTAAGCTCCTACATTTGAGATGGATTTCATGAAGCTCCGGAGGGATGCTACTTGCTAGCAGCCCCCTGTAAAGTCACGTGTGATCCCACTGCAGCGATGCCAGTTCAGCGGTCTCTAGCGCCTTTCTTCTACTATGGTAGGCGCTACAACGCATGCAATGCACCTAGGTACTGTTTAGCATTTGTGTATTCGCCAGGATCAGCTCTATTTTGTTTTTCACGAGACCCGACATGGGGATCAATAGAATAAGCGCAAGAAAAATAAAAATAAAAATAAGAACTCAATTTTTCTCTTGCTTTTTATCATTCTCTCTCTTCAAAGGCTTTACTGCTTGGTTTAGCCAAAGTTGAAGTGGAAACATGCGAACGCTTATTATATTGGGCAGAATCCCACAAGTGTCGACTGGATTCTATATGATCTTCTCACCGTGTCATCTTCCAAATTCTCACTACTCGAGAGGCTCCGGAGGCGCGATTGCCAAAGTCCATCAATATCACTGGTCCTGATCAGGAACAAGCTCCTTCACGCCGCAAGGCTTGGAAAACAATCATCTGCACTCAAATATTGACTGAACAGTCGGGGCACTATCAAACCACGAGGCACAGGGATGGGCACTTGAACTAGTGGGCGAATACCCTGAACAAAACAGCGACTTTGGGCCACTTAGCGCCAAGCACGACATCGTCTATACTTGATCTGGAAGCATTTGAGATGACGTGACGAGTAACGCCAGCGACGGATGGGCTTCCGTCCCGTTTCCTATCAAGCGGCTCGCCAATCCGCCCTCTGTTCCTGGCACCCATTTCGTTGAAAATGATTGTCTTGAAATAAGCCCGGGAGCCACAATGGGAAAGCCAGTCTTCTTCAGTTTGTCTGTAGGGCTGTTTTGTCGTACGCCTCAGCCTTTGCACCAGCAATATTCAATAGGGACACGATGGAACGACTGGATCGCACCGAGACGAACTCCCCCAAGGCAGGTGGTGAAGCCAGCCTGAACGAGGTTGACCTTGTCACGAGCCAAAAGATGGATAGGAGAATGTTACTCAAGACGGACGCTGTCATACTCGTGCAACTTGTGGCCATTGCAACATTGGAGTTCCTCGATAAGAATTCCCTGGCCTACTCAGCTATCCTCGGCCTGCGAACAGATACCAATCTCGTCGGACAGCAATACTCTTGGCTCGGCTCGATTTTCTACTTTGGCTACCTGTCGGCGCTCCCGCTCTCTGCTTTTCTTGTGACACGCATGCGTGTTGGCCAGCTGGTCGGCATCTCAACAGCAGGCTGGGGAGTATGTCTCATGTGCATGGCGGCGTGCCATAACTTTGGAGGCTTGGCAACAGTGAGGTTCTTCCTGGGAGTATTCGAGGCATCAATCCTTCCTTGCTTCATGAACCTCTCGGCCGCGTGGTATAAGCGGAGCGAGCAGCCGCTGCGAACGGCATTTTGGTACAATACGTTTGCCGGAATTTTTGGTGGAATATGCGCATACGGCATCGCTACCCGCGACGCTCCTTTGGAGTCTTGGAAGATCATGTTCCTGATATATGGGTCCATTACCGTTGTCATTGGTACACTCTCAACCTTTCTCCTACCCGACAAGCCAGCCCGAGCTTGGTTCCTCAACGCCACCGAAAAGGTTCAGGCCGAGGTGCGTCTCAAGGAAAACCAGCAAGTTTCCGAATCTACCAATTTCTCCTTTGCTCAATGCTTGGAAGCCCTCTTATCGCCAGAGTATTGGACCCTCGTCATTTTCGCCATTGCTCAGTCCATTACCAATGCCGGTGTGACAAACTTTAATCCGCTGGTCATCTCTGGTTTTGGATTTTCGGCGCAGCGCACCACGCTTCTGGCCACACCTCAGGCAGCAGTCGCTTTCATTGCGCAATCCACACTGTCCATCCTGGTCCTATATCTCCCCAACATTCGCTGCTTGATTTGGGTCTTCTCATGCTTGCCTGCCTTGGCTGGCGCATTGATGATCCACCTGGTCGACCACACTACACAACGTGGCACCGCTCTTGCAGGCGTCTATCTCATGGGCTTCTACAATGTTTCCTGGGTCATGGCCCTTGCGCTAGCCACTGCCAATACCAGCGGAAAGACCAAGAAGGCGTTTGTAAGCTCTTCCATGGCGGTGGCCTACGCCGTTGGCAATATCGTGGGTCCACAGTTCTTCCGGTCTGATCAGTCACCTACTTATAAACTTGGCATATTCGCCATGCTCGTTTGCTATATCATCATGGCCTGCTGCGGAATTGCATACTGGGGGATTGTACTATGGTTGAACAAGAGCCGTGCGTCTGCACAGGCCAAGACCAGTACACCAGAAGGTCATTCCGTGGCGATGAATGACCAAGGAAAGCTTGACATGACTGATCGTGAAAACGTCAATTTTGTGTACGCTTATTAGAGTAATTACTCAAGGAAACAATCTTTTACATGTGATTTCTGTTCCATGATCCGTGGACTGAGGGCTTCTCTTCCATTACTCGCAAAGTATCATCGATCCAAATTCTCAGGTAGAGTGATCGCGTCTCGACCGCTTCTGATGACATCGTCCAACATCTCCAGCCTATCTTGGCCCCAAAATGGCTCATTCCTGTACGAGTAGAAGGGAGCGCCAAAGGATCTCTTCTGTACCGCTTCCCGGGTTAACGCTTGTTCCTCTTCCGCAAACCTGGATTGCGACTTGGCCGATTCCAGCAGGCGACGACCATCAAGCCCCGAAGAGTCCGCAACCGAGACAATGGTCTCCGGGTCCGCAATATTTCCTTCATCCGCCCAGACAGTCTGTAGGCCGCGATGAGCAAATGTCTGCACGGCGGGGTTATCGTGGCCCGACTCCTCAATGGCCGCCAGCAGCACCCTGTGCGCGATCGAGGGGTCAGCTGGGTAGAATTTGGGGTGCGAGACAATGGGTATGTCGCGTATCCTGCGCCAGCGCTCCATCTCCAACAGGCGATAGGCCTGCCGCTGGACAGAACGCTTCTTGACGGGGAGGCCGCCCGAGATGGAGAAGATGTGTAGAATGTCTATCGGCTTGTAAATGATCTTGGCATTATGCTGACGGGCCAGCTCGTGAAGTCGCCGGCTGCCCACATAGGACCATAATGAAATGAAAGAGAAATAATATTCAATGACGGGGCGTGCCGACGTCATTGCGGAATTGGATGAGAATAAAAATGGGTTTTACCGAATGAGCTTTTGACCCGGAATGCGCCTTTGTTAGATTGTCAAACATTGGTTGTACATAGATGGAAGGATGGTTCATGTTTTATTCCCGATTGACTTATTGCACCCCGTCGGATCACGTCATCCGACCCCCTGCGACCCCCTGCTGTTCAACTAATAGATATTGCTCAACTGCCTCTAAGGTCGGCCAGCGCCAGTTTCCAACTATGCATACAAGCATCCACCATATGGAATGCGCTGAGTCATGTATGCCTATATAGTCTGTCTCAAAGCTCTGGTTGACGGCGCAAGATAGAAGTGGAATTGTCTAGGTACCTATGGATGAGGAAGTTTGGAAACCCGATCATGAGTTTCGCATGTATTGAAAGCAAGAAAGAAAGTCAAATCGAATAGACAAGCCTCAATCTCACATCTGAAATGTAAGACCATACTCAGTCTCTCGTTCCATTTTTTTTGATTGCTACCCGCTATTTTGGCATCATTTTCCCAGTGCTCAATCCGTGCTTTGACGAATTCCCAAAACGTCGCAGCCCAAGCTGGGTCATACCTGGGCAATACGCGCCCCCGAGTCCCACGTGCAGGATTTCCCGCAATGGCTCTATACGTCTCAAAGTACTCCTCAAAGTCGGGCATGAGAGTCCAGAAAGCACCGCCGTCGCCGCGTGTGGCGACCCTGTACGCATCCCACTCCTCCATCCAGTCTTGCGGTGGGAGATCGGCTCGTCCGGCAAAGAAACGGGCGACTGCGACCGCTTGCCATTCAAATATCCTGATACCAAAGCCTCCTGTGACCTTGTTTCTCATCAATCAGTAAAAGGTGTCCGACGATGAGCAAAAGCTTCGAAACTTACCATTCCAACAAATGCCAGGCTAGGGTTGTCGCTCTTAAAAACGTGCTGATAGAGTCCGGGAATCCTGTTGTTCACAGATTTGATGCCTGGCAAAAATGGAAAGCTAAAGTCGTACCCTGTGGCAAACAGGACCACATCCACGTCGTCCGCTGATGAACCATCAGTAAAGTTGATTCGTCCCAACTCGGGCTCAAAGGATTCGATCTGTGATCGATTGTCAATGTGCGGGTGCAGAAATGGTGCTATCCCAAATGCCCCGGATGGATTACGCAGAGCTGATATTATGGGTAGCTTTGATACTTTTCGGATATCGTGGAGAGCGTCAAAGGCAGAAACCGAGCCCCCTACCACTACCACTTTCTTGAATTAAAGTTTAGCGGTTGACATATTTCCACGTTCGACACATCGATTTACCTTGTCACGAAAGTCTTCGACGCTGCGAAAGTGCTTGCTGTGCTGGATCCTTCCAGGAAACCTTTCATCGTACTCGAGCATTCCTGGAATCTTGGGAATATATGGCAGATAATAGTGACCCGTAGCCACGACGACTGCATCGAATCTCTCCTGCCACCAGTAGTCTGTCGATTTATCCATACATGCCTTTCTCAGCGTCAGAACCCATTCGCTATCCACATATTCTGCCAGCTCCACCGCAGTGCCATAGCTGACGAGGCCGGTATGATCGCCACGAGTGAAAATACCTTCTACCCACTGGCGCATCACCTCTCTGTGTCTGAATGGTGCATCTAGACCCCATTGTGCGCGAGCACGTTCGGAAACAGTGGTGGGTATGGGTTCTTGCGTAAAGGACATGATGTTAGGTGGAAGGTTGCTATGTAAATTTTCGTGGGCTCCTGTATCCGTGTACCGAGGCGAAGCATCATCAATCCTTGGAGTTTCACAAGGAAATTGAGATGGAATTGTGACTGGCTCATCTGCATGTTGCTCCAACAGATCCCGAAGATTGGGAATCCTCGGAGCCGGGTTGGATGACAGGACCCTTGGAGCAGTGTAAGTCGAGTGCTCATAAGCAACCATTCACATCACGTACCATGTACCGCCTGCTACATCTTGCCTTTCAAAGACTCGGATTGTATCAAAGCACTGTTCCTTCACCAAGGCATCTGTGGTGATTGCACCAGCGTGGGCCGGCTCCTATGACAGCCACGCGGCGCTTGAGATTTGATAGCGGCATTATAGACCCACAAAGCGAAATCGAATGTGTTGTGTGCAGCTTACTTTCAGTGCATGGCTCGGGCACGTTTCAATAGGATAGAGGGATTGGATGAGTAGACTACAAACATGAACTCTATGGTACAGCTTTTCCTCCGGCATGACCCAGAGTGAGCAGCCGATAGGTACCTGGTATGACAAATTTGACAGTGGGGACGATTTGCGCCGAAACGGCACCGATCCGAAATCGTCAAGCGTGAAAAGAGCTACTATAACCAAGGGGGCCCCCGGGAGGCGCAGTCGTGGTTCCGTAGTTCCGTAGCTTCATGGTTACGAGGAGAGCCAATTATACGACAGCAAACCCAAGTTAAGCCTGGTTGTATCGTAAAATGGCGCCATGAGCCCGTCCCAAGGCGCAATTGTTATCGATTTCGTCAAGCCTCACAGATCATAGTGCAACTCCACTTACACCCGACTCCCCGGCCAGCACTAAAAACCGGCCAGCGTACAGAGCCTCCCGATTAATTCAGATCAAGTGCAAAGACTCTGCTAATACGGAGCACCAGAGGGCAAACTGTTGGAAAACCCCGATTTTAGCCTTACTGACGTTATTAATTAATTTTATTATTATTACTCTTTTCTTTCCTTTCTCTTTTTTCTCTTTTTTCTCTTTTTCTTCTTTTTTCTTTTTCTTTTC
>NW_006917102.1:773817-781433 GCF_000516985.1 Pestalotiopsis fici W106-1
CTTCTTTTTTTTTCTCTCTTTTATACGACATTATTCTTATTTTTTTTAACTTTTTTTTCGTTTTCTTTTTAAAAAGAAATCCCCAAAAAGGGCGGTGGATTTTTGCTGCTATAACTAAGGTGATTTTATCCAAATCTTGGTTTTTCAACAGTTTGCCCTCTGGGCATCCGTATGCTGGCTCAATTTATAGGTATCTTATTTCAATAATAATAGCATAATGCGTTTCTTGTTTGACATGTCAAACTCTTTGTTGATAACGAGCTCGACTTTATCGGTCCAAGACTATTTCTGACCTGAAGATGCTAAAATACATATCTGAAATGCAGGTTCTCCTTGTCGGTGAGATCCTTGAACGCATTTCTATTTCTTTCATTCTCATCTAAGGATAGTTGATCGCGTCTCTTGTTCTCTCGATACAAGAGAACATACAGTGCTGACGCGCACAAGATGGTGATGCAATAACTGATTATGAAATTAGCTTCAATGCAAAAATTAGAGCTTTTGGGTGATAGTAGTTACCAGATGATGAGGCCCGTCCACAACTCAGGGTAGTGCTGACTTTTGGTTTCGCTTCGAATGAGTTGAGGTCCCACGATGTTGCCTACACAGTACGCGACAAACACCGCCGAAGCCATGAAGCTCTTCTTGGTCTCACCGGCAACGTTGCCGGCCCCCAGGGTCACGGCCAAGCTTACTACAGGACCAAAAAAGCCGATCAAGCTGTAGCCAACCACGGGTGCGACAGGTCGATGTCCCCATTCCGATTTCCAGATGATGATGAATCCGGCAATGACGGGTAAACAGCAAAGGAGCAGGAGGGGGATGCGCACGTTGCGGTAACGAGAACAAATCCATCCCGCCAACGGGATTCCAATGGCACAAACTGACCCTAGCGGGAACTGAAAGAGGATACTTTCTAGGGAGGAATATCCAAATGTTGATACTATAAGCGGACCGAATCCCGATACTGCGCCATTTACAGTGTACCTTGGGCCATTGAGTCAGCAATGAAGATGTAGTAATCTTGGCCGCTACTTACCCAGAAGCCATGGTCAGTGATACGAGCCACACCTTAGGATCCAACAAAGCTTCTCTGATCTGGCTGACTTTGATGGATTGATTCCGGAGACCAGTCTGTCCTTGACGCAGTCGCTCAACGGCCACGAGACGCTCCTCGGGCTTCAAGAACCAAGCATCTGTGGGTGAATTTGGCAAAAAGTAACACCAAATGCCAAATAAAAATGTCAAGCCTCCGGCGAGTAAGTAAATGTACTGCCACGGTGTCAGAGATCCCGACTTGATTTGTGCAAAGCCATAGTTTAGTGCACTACCAATGATGGTGAACCAACCGGTTCCGGAGAACCACCAGCTTTGACGCAGCGCCTGTTCTGATTGTGTGTAATAACCGCTCACAGTAATCATAAAGGCGGTGGGGATGATGGACTCGGTGAATCCTAAGGATATTAGGAATAAATCTGAAAGGCTCAAGCTTCAGTCTATCAACTCACCGAGGAAGAATCTCTGCACAAGAAGCCCTTTCCACGTAGTGACACCTGCAGTCGACGCGCATATAATGGCCCAGATCAACACGGCAGGCGCCAGCACGTATCGAGTCTTGAAATGCTGCAAGGTATAGGTCATGGGATACGACCCGACAAGTTGGCCAAAGTAGAAGATGGAGGTAGCCCAGCTCAATCTTGACGTGTCAGTTTGCCCCGTCGCTGAATTGATGACTGCAAGTTGGAGATCCGTCGTCATCCCAAACAATGCTGCACTTCCCAGGATTGCCTACGTCGGGGAGTTAGTCAAATTATACAGATTGTGTCATCATTGCTTAGACTAACTTTATCGTAGTACACCAGTCCATAACCTGCGTTATACGTTTTAGCAATTAGGGATATTTGTAGGTAAACAACCAGGGTTTTCATACCTATAACCATTGCTGGCATCAAGAACCAGTCAATTTTTCTCAAAACTCGCCGTTCGACTTTGGGGTCAAGGCTTCTTGCCTCATCGCCAATGACACCCAAATCTGTGAAAGCGATACCAGATTTTTCATTGAGCGACTCATCAGCGGTGGCTGCTGCATGGCCACCGATGACTAGAGATGCCATTGTAGGTTACGCGCCGTTTTGAAACAGGACGCACAATGCAGAACAATCACCAACTCACGCTTTCGCTGCAGGTTCTATCGAATTGGAGTGCCCAAATGATGCATTTAAGAGAAAACCTATCATTATCACAATGTACATGAGGTTCGTGGATGATTTGTCTAGTGCCTAAGGTTAGGTAGGTATCTACTGACATGGCAGGGGTCTGGGTATCACGCCAACATCCTGGCCCATGATGCTTCCTTGTCAACCACCAAAGTCAAAGCAGTCCAACTCGGATAGCTATTGGATCTCGAAACCAGCTATTGGCACTCTCGAATACAGAAATTTATTCCCGAAGCAACGCACAACTCTGGAGTATCCAGATCACTGGACTGCTTGGTTCTACAGCTAATGCTTAAGCATGTTTGACAAAGGAGAAATGGCGCCATAGCAGCCCCCAATGACGACCACCCGGAAGTGGGCTCATTCATCGGAACGACCAGCTTAGTTGCCGATGATATGTCCTTGTCGGCCACTATCATGGAGTAGAGATGAACATGACGAAGCAATGGTCGGTCCGGAGTGCGCCGTGAAGCCGATCCCGTCATTTCGTCCCGTACTTGGCGACGGGTGGGGTCAATCGACCTGGTGGTTTTCAACGTAAGCCGGTCCCAGATCTATACTTTCATGCTGCATGCTGAACTCTTTTTTCAGAATACATTGCTGAAGCAGCTTGAGTTTCTTAATCATGGCCAGTAATACAGAGACCGTGACTCTCGAAGAGTATGTCCAAGTGCCAGAAACGTCCGAAAACCTGGAATGGGCGGATCTTGTGACACTTGATTTGTCCGATTTTGAACAACCTGGAGGTAAACAGAGACTGGCCAATGAGTTTTCTCGGGCCATTGAAAATGTTGGCAAGTACTACACATTTATAGACATTACAAATGAATAACCACTAATAGTCATGCAGGGTTCTTCTACGTCAAGGGGCATGGCTTCACCAAGGCGGAAGTCGACACCCAATTCGCCCTGGCCAAGTCGGTCCTCTCCCTAACAGAGGGAGAAAAGACGCCGTACCGTGCAGCTCTGGAACAAGGCGATTACAACGGCTGGAAACCAGCAGGCACACGTAATCTGATACCCGGTGTGAAGGATAACTTTGAAATTTACAATATTCCAAAGTTCACACCCGAGCACTCGCAGCGTCCTCAGCCAGATGCTGTAAAGCAGCATTGGGACGAGATTGGAACATTCTCAAAGAGAATCCACAATGATATTGTGAAGAAGTTGCTGGTGATATTTGCTATCGCTCTCGAGCTAAAGGATGAAGAATGGTTCGTCAACAAACACCGATATGAGAAAACCAGCGGGGACCACCTCCGATACATGAAGTACTATAAAAGAAGCGAAGAAGAAAACCAGAAATTGGGAGGTGTTTGGCTCAAAGGGTTTGTCAAGGATACCCGAACCACTCACATAAACTGGCGCTAATACTTGTCTGCTAGTCACTCTGATATGGGAAGTCTGACGCTCTTGTTCCGACAACCCGTCGCAGCATTACAGGTATTGACACACGAGGGGGTCTGGAAATGGGTCAAGCCGCAGAGCGATGCGTTGACTGTCAACATTGCCGATGCCCTCCAATTTCTGACCAGTAAGTGAAATGACTACCAAAGTCGATGAGCGCAAGTATACTAATGCCAATGCAGATGGATATCTCAAGTCAAGCATCCACAGGGTTGTCGCCCCTCCAAAAGACCAGGCACATATTGACAGGCTAGGTGATCTGTACATGGTGCGGATAGAGGATGACACGGATCTCGTCCCGATCAAGGAGTCTCCTGTGTTGGCAAGGCGCGGGCTTGTCGAGAATCAAATCCTTGGCAGTGACGGAGAGCCTGTGAAGGCTGGTGAATGGGTCAAGCAGAGAATTATCAAGAACTTGGGAAACTCTACAGAGGCGACTGGCGACAATGAAGTAGGCGAGATCGAGATCGTCAGAGGAGTCAGGGTCAAGTATTTTGAGTAAAAGAGGTGATTTGATTGCGACAACGGCCCGATGAAATTGTAGCAATAAACCTAAGGCAAGGCATATCGAATATAATTACACAAGGTAAAATCAGGAGGAGCCAGATAAACCCCAACTATCATCGTGGCTACAGGAGAAAAGATGCCAATCAAGCTGTTGTTGACAACTGGTGCAATAGAACCCATTGCGTTGGAGCTAAGATACAAAATGACTATACTCCGAAATGAACAAATGGCGCCCAATACATTGGGTTCTTTATCCTTCTCTCCCGGACCTCCATGACCGCCTGCCGCAACAGCGAGGCTACTTGCCAGTCGTCCGAATGAACACTGGTGTCTTGTAATAACAGCCGATAAAAGGCTTCTGCCATTTCTGAACAAGCTCTGTCGTTGGCAGGCCAAAGACAGCCTACGACATGTGGAAATCCGGCTGTTTGGAATCCGCTCACTACATGAATCACCTCGTCCGTCAACCGCCTCGCGTAGTTCTCTGCCGTCGAGCACGCCGAAAGATATGCTAGTCTTGGATTTCTGAGGTGGAGCTTCAATAAAGTTTGTATCGTCAGTCGCTCTGGTTTGTCTTCATTCTGGAAATCTAGCCCGCTCTCGGAAGGATCAGAAGCATTCGTCGACCCGTGGCAAGCAAAGTGCGCAATGGAGCAATTCAGGAGATTATCAACCACCTCTTGGGCAGTTGGTAGATTGAGACACTTTACCGGCAGCCGGCCATCGACAGCACTCACCAACTGCTGCAGTTCTTTCTCTACGCCAGGAAGAGGGCGCACTACAAGGCTAGGGATTTTGACAAGTCCCGCCTATCAGAACCGTGGTGGGTCTCGGATGAGCGCTGGAGAGGTGGTGAGGATGATGATGACGAAGAGAATATCATTGAAGTTGAGCTGTCCGAAGTAGAGGACTCCGTTGATGAATGGGCGAAGGTTGTTAGTGGAGGTGAAGTGTTTTTTACTCGCTCTTCTGAAAAGTCTTGAGAAGTTTGGGTCTAAGCAACCCGGCAATGAGGCTGACGAGATAGAGATCGTCAAAGGAATCTCTCACCTGAGTCGATGTGTGAAGAGGGAACTGAAGACGAGATGATCGAGGAAGCATTGAAAGTTGTCTGAGTTGATCTCTAGTCTACAAAAGAGAGGTGCTAAAGAGCGACTATATACCCACGCAGGTGATCTGCGGTGGGTACTGACTACGTCAGTAGTTACGACATAATCAGAGTCGAGCGCTATACGTAAACGAGATGTTCCAACTACGATAACAATGCGCTACAGCGAAAGTAATAAAGTAGAGCAATACTGAGCATTAGGTGGAAAAAAGAAGAAAAGAAGAAACATTTGTCTAGGATAAAGCATATAACAGCCATATCCTCCAATCATATCTCCCACTGAGTGTGGCGTCGAAGTGCCATATTCAGTTTTATTGGGGGCATTGCTGCAATTGACACTACTACACTATATGTTTGGAGATTGACTAATAGCCTTTCATAAACTGCTTGGATATTGACTGATATTTCCTTGTACTATCCGCCTATTCTATAAAAGAGAGCAGCGGCTCTCCGAGAAGATCTGCATTAATAGCACCAAAGCCATTGCCGGGTAGCTGAGAAGGACGAGCCCGGCCGTCAGCCTGCACGCGGGGAACATCAGCTATGAGTGGGTGTGTCCATTCAGCATAGCAATCAACGGCACCTAATAGTTTTGGCGGTGTCGAAGAGGCAATCTGAAGATTTTGTGCAGTGGTCAGAGCACAGCCCCAAGAGTCGTCAACATTGATGGACATGCCGAGTGCCGCCGCCGTGTCGCGCATGATCCGGGCCTTGGTCATGCCACCAACTCGTGACAGCTTGATGTTCACTCCCGTTATCCCCCCTGCGTGAGCCTCCACGAGGTCAGCCACGGTGTAGATTGACTCGTCAAGGATAACCGGCAGGCCGGTAAGTTGAGCCACTTTGGCACAATCAGCAATGGTTCGGCATGGCTGTTCGAAAGGAACAGTGATGTCCTGCCCAAGCGCCCGAGCATAAACAAGCGCTTCTGCCAAGTTCCAATTCGCGTTGGCGTCCGCGAAGCAGTATACAGATTCAGGAAGAGCCAGGCGTATAGCTCTGATGCGCTTGGCATCGGCGACTGGATCATTTCCAATCTTGAGTTGCAAAGCTAAAGTTCCGTTTGCGTGTTCGTTCTTTGCCTTTTGCACAGCAACTGGGATGTCGTCAACCCCGACGACGGAAAATGCAGGTGGTGCTTCACTGAGACAGCCGCCCAGCAAGACATGTGTTGGTAGACCCACGGATTTGCCCAGAATGTCCCAGCAAGCAATATCGATAATGGACTTGGCAGCCATACCTGACATCATGGCCAGGTCCAGCTTTGCAGTAATCACGGCAGGGGATCGGGGATCAAGCCCGAGAACTTGTGGACAAAGCTCCTCAAGAGCAGCAAGCTCGCCGGTATATGTGCTAGGCAGGTAAGAGCTGCCTAGAGGCGCGTTCTTGGCCCAGCCCTCGATGCCTTTGTCGGTGCGAATCCGAATAACAAGAGATGGGTGACCGGTGCTGCTCCGCCCATTCGACATGGAGAAGACCCCACGGCTATAATGAGCAGTGTAGCTAAAGACGGTGATTTCGGTAATGCGCATTTTCTTTGAACGGGCAGGGGTCAAGTAGGATTCAACCAAGATGAATATACAAGACAGCTTGATACAAGCTCAATATGGACCCCTATGTATATTCATATAGACGAAGACGAGACGATTTCCATGGTTTTCGCGAAATTATTTTATTTGAAGAGTCGTGAAGCATGCAGTATTGCGCCCCCACCTCCATGCTTCTCGGATCCGACACGTAACTTTATTTTTCATAGTACAAGATATATGTGATTAATGGGAGTAAGTCAGTTAGCCTGTATGGATAAAAGACCTCCTCTAGAGTCGGTTCAACCACCGGCTTCGGCGGATAATGTTACCGGAGTGATAGGAATATACTCCTTACCAAATTCCAGTTGCATAATCGAAGTTGAGGTACATCGGGATTAAGCCGTAGTGCTCAATCGTATCAGCTTCGGTCTAGGCCATCGCGGAAATGCATTTCACATGCCTACCATGCATATCTTTTGCTCCACCCTTCTTAATATCAAGTTTTAATACTGTTGACGAGAATGTATTCATCCCATGATAAGTGCAAGCCATCGGAGTGAGCTGTCTATTACACACAGATATTATTACTACTGAGTACCGTACCTGTGTGCCTTTCCTTTAGACGGATTTAGTAGTGGCCCCACGCGGCGGCAAGGGCGGTGTTGGCTGTGATTGGTTGGTTCTAGCAAAACTACGGATGCCCAGAGGACAAACTGTTGAAAAACCAAGATTCGGATAAAATCACTCTATTTACAGCAGCAAAAACCCGGCCCCCTTTTCCTCTTTGCCTTTCCCCCCTTTTTAGGATTTTTTAATAAAAAGAAAAATGGAAAAAAAAAAGAGAAAAAA
>NW_006917102.1:781533-807781 GCF_000516985.1 Pestalotiopsis fici W106-1
CAAAACGTGAGAGGGAAGAGGGGGCTGAATGGATATGGAGCATCATACACTGTACAATCAATAATTATACAAATACACAAAACCTGTCATGTGTAACGGACCACGACCAGATGTTCATCCTGAATTGCTATAAACATGAATATAATGTGAATATAAAGGAGGGTTTCCTGCCATAATCATCTCATTCGAGACACCATGCATTCTTGTATTTAGACTCAATAAACCTTTAACAGACGTCACTAAAGAACCTCGCCCTTTGACTCATAAACGACCAAATTGTATTCGGGCTGAAACTCGTTGTAGAAGTTATGCTGCAAATTGGTCAGTAAGCACGCCCCGAGTAATCCGTTGATCCCCACTTACAGGCGACTGCATGGATCTGGCAGTGTACCGAGCCAGATCATCGGAGACGATCTTCTTTTCAAGTCCGTTAGCAGCAGCAGCTTCTGACATGAGTTGCACACGGAACGCCTCATCCAAGCAATAGAATAGGAAAGCGGCTTCATCAACCGTAGTCCCGCATGTGATGAGTCTATTCAAAGTGAGCACTTCTAGCACAGGGTAAATAAGATAGCATGAGACCAACTCACCCATGATTCATTAAAATAGATGCTGTGTTTGTCTTCCCAAGTGATTTTGCAATGGCACGACCCTCGTCTTGCGCCAAAGCAATTCCTCCATATTCATCATACACACCAACCTTCCCGTAAAGATTGCAGGCATCTAGATTGCGAAGTTGTGAGCTGGCGAGCGATAGGGAACATACGAAACTGTCTTACCTTGTGTAAGCATTTCGATAGGTTTTCCAAATGAGGCCCATGCTTTGCCCCCCATGCTATGGGCATGTGCCACTGCAATGACGTCGGGCCGGGCCTTGTGAACTTCTCTCACCTGAGCCGATGTGTGAAGGGGGAACTGAAGACGAGATGATCGAGGAAGCATTGAAAGTTGTCTGAGTTGATCTCTAGTCTACAAAAGAGAGGTGCTGAAGAGCGACTATATACCCAAGCAGGTGATCTGCGGTGGGTACTGACTACGTCAGTACGACAACTTCGTAGTGAATCATGAACCCGGCCTCGTTGATCATCGCTTGATTGCCCCCTTTCACCACGTACCCTTCACCATCTACCAGGACCATATCAGATGCCTTGAGCTGGCTAAAGTGTACGGCGAAAGGATTCATCCAGAAATGGTCAGGGAGTATTGGGTCTGAAAGATTTGAGTTTTAGATTACTACCCCACACCAGCACGATGTTCTAGAATAGCAAGGCAAAAACATCTTACCTCGGACAGAAATATGCCCTGATGTTCCCTCAGTGTACCCATTTTTTCCGAAAAAGCGAAAAGCAGCTGCCATGTGCTGGCGAATCCATTCTCGCTTCGCGTTAAGATCGGTGAAAACAGGAATCCCTCGAAGCCGAAGCAATCCTTGACGGTCGCCCCGTGCAATACCCTTAAGAACAGGATCGTTGCTTGGCTCAGGGACATCCGCTCCAAACACGGCCGGTGTTTCCGGGAGGGTGGTGGTAGTGACGGTTGTGGTAGACACGGCGTTTCGAAATGATTCAAGAAGTTCCAGTTACTGGATCGCAGTGTAGGACGGCGACGTAGCCTGTTATAATCTTGTACGAAATCTCAATGTTACTACTGGTGGTCACTACAAATGGATTTATTATCCGAAGCTATTGGACCCAAAGTAGCCATCAAAAATTCAATATACTTTAGTCCAAGGGCTGATGGGCGTTCAACGAGTGATGCAATCATGGGTTGAAAGAGACTGATAAGATGAAAGCTGGGGATTGGAGCCAATACAATGGCCGGGATGATGATCCGAGCTGATAAGAATGAGTTCGGGATACAGACTCATCTAATGACGGGTAAAAGTATGCGACTCCCGGGACTCAGACCATGCATCCCTGTGTTGGTGCGGCTTGATTCTTGAGAGGCAATTCAACACGGCGGACTAAATGCCGATAGACCCCAGTCACTACACATATTCGTTTATACCTAACGCACTGAGGTTCCCCCGATCAGTTTCCTACACTAAAGCAATAATTCGACTTCAACTAGCGGCCGATCTATTCTGATAAGCGCGTAATTTTAGAGTGTCGGGTCGATTCCACTACAGGGTACAGACAATATACTTTTGCGCGGTTACGTGGTTCGAGGCCCTGCAAGCGATAACAGCACCCCAGGCCCCAGAGGTGATAGCAATACTACAAGTCCCAGAGTTGATAACGGTACGCTAACCTTGTCCACCCCAAAATACGGATCGTGCATAAACTCCTCATAAAAGGACGTTTACGCGACCTCGTTTTATTTACTAAGGATTATACTAGAAGAGAATCATTTCTTCGAACTATTGTCAAGTTCTGTTGTACCAGTAAACACAATGTCCAAAGAGGCTGCTGAAAAAAAGGACGATGAAGAAAACGGTATCCAGCCGACGTTGTCTACGCAGCCTGGAACCTATATTCAGGGAATTGTTCATGACGATGTCTTTGGAGATATCACACAGGGAGGTCCAAACTACCGTGCAGTATGTCTCATGTTTGTGCAATATTGTCTAAGTTGCTGATACCCTCGCAGTTGGGATGGAAGGGCACGGTTGTGCTCATGTTGAAAACGCAAATTGGCCTGGGAGTATTGACAATACCGCAAACCTTTTCTGTACTCGGCCTCATTCCGGGAACTATATGTGTAGTACTCATTGCTGCCATGATCACCTGGTCCAACTACGTCATCGGTATCTTCAAGTTGCGCTATCCGAATGTTTATGGTATTGAAGATATCGGTCAAATGTTTATGGGAAAGTTTGGCTATGAATTCTTAGGAATCATGTTCGCCATCTGTGAGTCAAGCTACGAATTAACACAACATTTTCACTGACTTTAGGGGGGAAAAGACTGGATTACCACTGCAAGTTCTAGTTTCATAGGCTGGTCGACTGCCTTGAATGCAATCTCAAGCCATGCTACTTGTACTGCCGTGTATGTAGCTGTTGCCGCTATTTTGGCTGCATATCTTGGGAGTATCCAAACCCTCGGACGAATTTCCTTATTGTCCTGGATTGGGATATCCAGTATCCTTATTTCAGGTCAGCATTATACAGATCATTCATCCTCAATTTCACTACCACTGACTGAAACTCTTGAATCAGTCCTAGCCTTAGTTATTTCTGTCGGCGTTCAGGATCGGCCGGCTTCTGCCCCTCAGTCCGGACCTTGGCAATCAGATTACGTTCTTTTTGCAAATCCAAGCCCAGCTGAAGCTTTTGCTGCAGTCTCGACCATTGTGTTCTCCTTTGCCGGAACACCTGCCTTTTTCAACATTGCTGCCGAGATGCGGGACCCTCGAATGTACACCCGAGCTGTGCTCATCTGCCAGTCGATCATGACTATAATCTATGTCACGCTCGGGATTGTGGTTTACCATTATTGCGGGTCATATGTCTCGTCTCCAGCTTTGGGCTCTGCAGGCACAACAATGAAAAAGGTGTGCTATGCAATTGCGCTGCCGGGCCTGACCGTTAGCATCACTCTGTTTATTCATGTAATGCACTTCTTGTCATATTTTAATGCTGTCATGGATCTAATACGGCTTCAGTTTACTGCAAAATACCTCTTGTTGCGGTTCCTACGAGGTACTAAACACTTGACGCAGAATACGCCCACCCATTGGGCGACCTGGCTTGGTTGCACTGTAGGCAGTGCCCTCCTCGCCTACATCATTGCCAGCGCCGTCCCCAATTTGAGTGGCCTCGTGTCTCTGGTTGGCGCTGTCGGTGGTACCATCATGTCGTTGCAACCCATGGGCTTCATGTGGCTTTACATGTTCTGGGGCGAGAAGAAAACCACAAAAAGCATGCTTTGGGCCAGTTGGGCTGTTTTTGTGATTGTTTCTGGATCCTTCTTGACCATTGCTGGTACTTATGGTGCTCTGAGCGACATTATCGCAGACTACCGTGCTTTGGGGGGCACTGCTGCTTGGACTTGTGCAGACAACTCAGGCTCTTAATAGGGTCAGGTCGAGCAAAACACATTGAATCAGTGAAGAAGAAAGGTGATGGAGTGTTTATGAGGCTTCCGGAATGTGTCATCAGTTAATTTCATTTGAATTTTATTACTTGCCTTGACCAACTCGAGGGATCTCCAATTGCATCTTGCATTTGCCGGCATATTTTGAGCAAGTAACGCTGTGAAAGTTACAGCAGTTGACTTTGACGGGCTATCGCACATAGAACTTGGTCCTCGGCACTCTTTATGCAGATGATTTTGGATGTAGTTCCACATTACTTTCTTCGTGTCATTTTTGAAAACCTGGTAGACGGCTCATGCCGGCCTTCAAGACAACTTACGACGGTCACTTCGCTCACAATGCCGGCAGTAAACATAGCAAAGTATAAGGTTCATTTTTTAACAAAAAAGAAAGAAGTTTTATATGATTTTGTACAGCACCTAGAGTCTTTGAGTTACTTGAAGTATTATAATTCCCGTCTCAGAAGTTGGCGACCTTTGTGCCGAGGTGGTGCTTGGCAGCAAGAGACAAGATTGCATTGCCAGCAGCCAGGTCAGTCACGCCTACACCAACACTTTTGTAGATGACGAAACCTTCCTTCAGCCAGGCGTCCATAGAGCACCCAGAAGCCCGCTGCTTCATCTGCAGGATCTCGCCCACCGCAATGGTTTGTCGCCCATGGAGTTTGCTCTGAATCAGCTCGTCTGTATGTAACAGACAACATTTACGATCGTCGACAATGACCGCGCCCTCGGGATGACCAGGAAGATGGTAACGTATACTGGCTTCGGCTGCGCGGCGCATCAGGCTGGGGTCTAGCTCGATCATTCCAGGCTGCCATGAGCCGATAGCCGAGATGTATGGTCCTTTCGTGTTTGTTTCGTCCAACTTGATGTAGCTGGCGGGGAAATGAGGCTTCCCGGACGGTATAGTGCAGAATATCGCGTCGGCTTCTCCAGTAAGTCTTTCCAACTCGGATTCGTACTTTTTGTGCGTTGAAGCCAGAAAATCAATTTTCGCACATGACTTCCACCGATGCTGGTTTTCTTCCCGAAGTTTCTTGACTGTAGCCTCTGCTCTGCTAGGGGAGCGGTTGATGACGTGAATTCTCTTGATCTCATCACCTCTCAGTGCTAGAGCCAGTCGAATGTGCCACAGTGCTTGCATGCCAGCTCCGAACACCACAATGTTGTCGGTCTTGAGCCTTTCCATATACATAATCATGGCGCTTAAGGACGTTCGGTATCCAGTAACCTCTTCTGCATTGATCACTCCGACTGCTCGGCCATCTTTGTCACATACAGCAAGAAGGCCGCGTATTGGCGCCAGCGCTGAGGGCTGGCCTCCTAATGTTTGTAGATTGGCCGGTGCTGATGCAGATCTGGAGGGAGGCTCAACGATGACTTTGACTCCGACCCTCTCTACTGAAGTGAATGGTCTGAACAGAACCTTTTGCCCATCTGGCCTGACAACAATACCGGGCTCAGGCTGATAAGCTTCCTCCGGCCCAGTCGAGAATTGGATCAGCGACTCGCCAATCTCATTCTTTATCGACTGAATGTCGCTCCTGCTAAGCCCAATCAACAGGTCGTGCACCTGGGAATTGCCCAGAATGTTGAGGTCCGCCATGGTAGTATCGCGTTCGAAAATTGGCCTTCTATGCTCGTTGTTCTCAAGCTGCTCTTGGCGTCGTCGACAAAACAAGCCATAAATCAGTTATGACATGCATCGCTACAGCGCCGCTTGTGACCGGGGTGTCGAGCCCGGCGATCCAATACCCCGAGGCGGCTCGGAGCCGAGCAGCGGAATGCTTCTCCACGTCAACACATCGCCCCACAAGATCGGAGGTCAGCGCCGTAGCGTTTCTACGTATCCGTGCCTACAGCCAGACGATGGTACCAGGTAGTAACCAGTATTATCACTCTTTCTATCTATCCAAGTGAAGCTTCGAGATTGATACTATCGATTCGTCAGTGGTTGCTATTGTGGTTGACCATTGGGCGTGGGGGTCCTGAAACAGGCAGCCGCAACGAATCGCATCCATGACCGTCGAGCCACCTCTCAAGCTAGTGAAGTCCCTTTGGCGCTTACGGCGCTTACATAGTAGCTGTGCGCATCGAGGAAACCACCGCGGTAGACGACCGGATGACGGCACCGGTTATCTCATGTGGGTTTGGCTGAGATAGCACAAAGAAGCGAGTGCCGGCAGAAGCTTGAGTAATATGGTAGCATACATGGGTAGCATTACTATAAACCTATCAAGTACGCTACCGGTAGCGTACTTCCTTGGTCCACAAATGCTGCCCTTCAACCAGGTGTCGCCGGATAGAATATCTTTTCGTTTAGGTGATGGCGTACCGACAATCTACAAATCGGTATTACGAAAGACGTCCACCTTTGGCCTGACCTTGTTTAGAGTATCCAGCCGATAGTGTATTTTGACCGGTTCGCCTGCTAGAATTATGTAGAGGCTACTCCTGGAGCCGTCTGATCAGGTGATGTTCATGACGTCGCATCTCAAACCCTAGGCACCAGCGTTTGGATATGAGAACCGAAATGTGCTTTCAAATACCCAGTCAGTTTTGTGAAATTCAATGATTGAATGAGGGAAAGACGTTGAGAAGGTCTCTGCTCAGCTAAAGACTCTGGTTCAAAGGACAATAATACATAGCACAGGTGCGGACAACCAATAATTTCTTTTTCTTGTGACTACATAGGTGAGTAGACTACTTGGACTAGAAACTTTCATTCATTCCTGCTTCCTTCCCGAGAGATACTGCGTGAAGATCGGTCCTACTCGTCAAAAAGCCAAGGTGGACGCAAGTTTGCTGCAGAGCGGAAGCCGAAGCAAGCAACCTCGACGCATCCAGCTAGACTTCCAAAATGGAACCGGCGCCGCGATATTCCGGGACCATAGTGGGCATATTTGGAAGAGTTCGTCATGATGTTTTGTGCTTTGAGGGGAATAATTGGCTCCGTTAACAGGCACCAACATGTATCTGTGATCAACGACGCCCCAAAACGTTGAATTTCGCCAATGTACCCCGCGCGCTCAGCTTGATCATAGATTGATCGGCCGGTTGTGATGATCATGACAATGCCCTTTCGGATCTTCTTACCCCGAACAAGATTTGCAAGTGTTGAGAATTCCTCGAGAGTGAAGTGCGGGTTTCCAAGGGATATAAGATCAGCAGAAGGATCCCTAGCCGTGTTTAATTCATGCCAAGTGATTTGGAGATCTTTGATCTTGACATTGACCCACTCGACCTCCCGTATCTCGTCATCATAGTTGGCAGCCTCTGGAGTTATGCCTCTGATGTGAAACATGGGGGCAGACGATGTCGTGGCGAAACCAGCTCCAAAGGCTTTGAGATCAGGAGTTATGGGCTTTGATGTCTCGAGGCCGTAAATGATCGGGATACTCGACCCAACAAGCCCACCGATGTGGTATCCCAAAAGCGGGAATACTGACTCATCAACCTCATTGGTGAATATGGGTGGAACATGGATGCCAATCTTTGGGGCTCGTTCCTCCAGTAGATGACAGCCCGTGTAGGGGGCCCTTCCCGTCAGCGCCACCATGACTTCGAGATAGTCTGGGTATTTATGAGTACGGGCCCCAAGCACACTATTAGCGAAAACAACCGCATTGGACTCTCCCCAGCCGACTTGCTCGCCAATCTTTGGTTTCGTGTCTAACAGATATGGTGCACAGGTGAAGCTCATCTGAGCACCCATTGCCAAGTAATGGTCTCCTATGGCGTAAGAAGCTTCTGAAAGCTCCGGGTCCGCCTTCAGCTCTCTCCAACGCCGACGGTCCACGTCTAGTGAGTTACAGGTGGTCGGTACCGCGAACTCACCGCCGAGTTCTCGAAGGCGCTGAGGAATTGCAAGACTAACTTTCCCTGCATAGCAACAGGCATCAATATGGACCTGAGAAACGCTGATGAGGGATGCAGCTCCTTGGATGGCAGCAAAGCTGACAATGGTCTGCATTGCCAACTTTGTAGCAGCACTGCAACCTTGACCACACAACATGTTGTCGTCCTCTGGCGAGAGCGCTACCTGGCTGGTATCTGGAGGGTTTCGCAAATGCACGCGCGTATCGTCGTTGATGTCAAGATATCCATCAGTGCTGATATGTGCCATACCGCCCATTAAAAGAGAAGCCCATGTTTGCTCGTCTTCTACCATCACAACAGGGATGGACTTTGAGAACATGGTACCGGCTAAGACGACGCCCAACGTCAGGATGTCCTCACGAGCGTGGAAAATGAATGCTGCCGGGGCGCTACCATTGACAAGCATTTCGATAATCACACCACTTCCACTGCACGATCCCCTGCCTCGCGGTACGACGAGTATCTTGTTTTGAATTGAGGTACCTCGTAGCGGATGATGTTCGTCTTGAATCAACCCGCTCTGGGCGTTGACACCCATCATGAAACTGAGTGGGACATTGGTAGAGACTATCTCTCCCTGAGCATCGCCCTTGACCAAGAATCTTCCGAAATCTTGAGCATCGTTGGCTGGAGAATGAGACATTGTTATTGAACTCTAAAGGTGTTGAAAATGCCTTCAATATTCACGGCGGTAAAAGAAAATGGTAGATAATGGTCAATTCAAGCAGACGGGAACGAATGAGTAGTGGAGGGGCGATGTACTCGACAATATTGATGATAACCAGCCCATCAAGGTAGCATCATTATCAGGTGCGAACAGCCTTCTGGTTCTACATAGGATCTTCTATGAAGTTTCTAGCGGGTCCAGGCACCGTGAAGCAGAGATTGATAAGCTCTTCGGCTTGTTTGCCGAACACAACAAGACAAATATAATAACCATATCTATGGCTAGAAGACTTTTAAATTAGTGCAGTGGGGATGCACACAGAAGCTGACCCCGCGCGACCTACCGCTGCTCCGTAGACCGGAACATTGAGTGTCAAACTCGAATATGATCAACGGTACCTAGACTGCGCTCAACTCGAACCAAGGTTGGGGGCCCTAGACTGTATTAGGCCAGGGGCCCAATGTCCTTATCAGACTTGGAAGTGACTATATCGTAGGCCGACTGTAGGGCGGCTTTGGCGCTAATGAGGTTGTCTTTTCCCTGTGCCAGCACCCTATGGAGACTTTATTAGCGCTCCAGGTAGCAGTCCAGCAACCCCTTACCTATACCACCATGAAAACTCCCTCGTTGACTAGCTCATTGGCAGTCCACCGCTGTCTTCTCTACATTGGGCAAAAATTGAGGTATTACGAAGTAGAGGAGGACTAGAAGTTATTTTCTTCTCATGATGGAAGCGTCCAGCAGTCAAAAGCGGGTGGTGAAGCGGACATCCTATGCGTGAATATCCCCCAGCTCTTGTTAGTCGGTTTACGTGCTAATGTCCCCCACCGTCGCTGTAGCTGTACGCGATGCCGACGACAAAAGATTAAATGCTCTGGCCAACAGCCGTGCGAAGGATGTAGGAAACGACGACTCAAGTGCGTTCTTGATGATCGTGGCAGCAAAGTCCAAGTAACTCAAGAGTATGATGCTCTGCTATTTTTGCGACTTCGAACTCAGGCGCTGATGTTGCCCTCCACATGAGACAGGTATATAATGGGCCTTCAGCAACAGATTGTGCGTCTGGGGCGCGCACTGCAACAGCAGCAATCGGTAGGCCCTGTTGCGCCCGTCCCTAGCGATGTTGGTCAGGGGCAACATGGGAATAGCGGCCACGAGAACTGTAGGTTCAGCACCTAGCTTTCCCCGATAGCATCAAAAGGCTGCAGTATAATTGACACCATTCACAGTGGCTCAACCAGCTTTACTAGATCAACACATTGAGCACGAGCATGATGATACCCTCGATACCGCAATTGGTGCTTCGATCGACCATGAGCGCACTGTAGATCAAGGCTCTAGCATGCTGACCAACCCACTCGCTGCATCTCCGTCGACGTTTCTGTCCGCATCGAATGGAAGAACGTGTCAGTTTATAAACACCTAGCTAAATGCAGCATGGCCATGAATTAACTTGAAAAATTCCTTGCAGTCTATCTTGGAACGTCATCAAACTGGTCTTTCACCGGGCGCATACTGCACATGACACATGAGCATCTGTTCCAGACGCCGCTGCCGGCTAATTCCATTCTATTTGACGGAACCGCCTACGATCTGGGCTGGGGCGGGACTAGGATGCCTTCCGAACGCAGCCCTGCTCCTCCCGTCATGCCCAGTCTCGACTACGCCATATATCTGTTGAACGCCGTCAAGTTCCGTTGCGGGCAGATATTCCACCTCTTTGATGAAGACGACTTCAAAATCCGGCTGCATGATTTCTATGCAGAGCCTGAGAGGCGTATAGAGAAGGCTGGACTGTGGTATATACAGTTTCTTTTGATTCTAGCTCTTGGAAAGGCCCTTCTTTACAAATCTTCAGGCAAGCGACCAGCAGGCGTCGAGTTCTTTGCCAGAGCCATGCAGCTTCTTCCTGATGTCACATCCCTCTGCCAAGATCCTGTCCTGTCTACTGAAATCCTTTGCGCTATTGCGCTTTATCTTCAGTCTGTTGACTATCGGAATTCCGCTGACATAGTTGTGAGTGACTTCTAGACATTCGCTGCTGACCAGCCAGCGCGTACAGTGTGGTTGACTAATGACTTAGATTGGACAAGCTATGCGCATGGCTTTTGGCTACGGCATGCATACGGATATGCCAGTTCACCATCTCGGGGAGGCCCTCGTGCAGCGCTGCCGCAAGGTTTGGTGGACAGTTCACATCTTGGACCGGCAAATAACCTCTTTGATGGGTAACCCACAGTCTATCAGAGACGAAGCC
This sequence comes from Pestalotiopsis fici W106-1, assembly GCF_000516985.1. Taxonomy (NCBI): domain Eukaryota; kingdom Fungi; phylum Ascomycota; class Sordariomycetes; order Amphisphaeriales; family Sporocadaceae; genus Pestalotiopsis; species Pestalotiopsis fici. Next base: position 792,377 of record NW_006917102.1, read on the forward strand.
ATCCACTGCAGCCTCCCTGTATTCTCTGGATCACCTCACCGAACTTCTGCATTGGATATTCACATAAAGCTGGTTCGCATAATTGCTTATATCAATAACAGTATGTCATAGCAGTTATTTCTTGTCTTTTGTATCGTACTGAACTGACTTTGTACCATGTTTAGACATTTATGGGGTCAATGGCAGGCTGAACGAAAAGTTCCTCATGAGTACCAAAACTGCTTTGGGGGACATCGCCGGCCTAGCCGACCAACTCAAACAGGTGCAGCCATTACAGCTTGATGAGCCCGAGAATGGGGCATCGAGGATGTCTGCCTCTCTGCATCTTCTATATCACCAGGTATGGCTTTCTAAGCCTAATCCTAGTACCATCTGACATGTGACTTGGCAGTGCATTGTCCTTGGGATCCGTCCCATCATTTTCTGCTGTTTGAAGATCCGGTACGAGGCCGAAGTAGACTTGGGGCATCTTATTACGTCCCAGAAGGTCCAGAGTCTACTGAAAATATGCGTCGAGTCGGCTTTGCAGATCCTGAACATACTCGAGAATTTGCAAGCCCAGGGCCTGCTGGGTAAGTTTTCCATACTTCAAGATCTTACAAGAGTCCACGGACTAACGGTTTTGAAGAATGATTCCTATCCTTCGATCTTGATTATGAATATGTTGCTGCTACTGTTCTTCTAGTCATGCCGGTTATAGAAGATCGGTTCTGGGACCACCGCCCCTCGTGGTTCCGACGCTCGATTGCGCTTATCGATGAAATGGTCACAGCGGGAAACCTTGTTGCCAGCCACCGAAAAGCTGATATGCAGCTCTTGAATGAATTGGTAGCGTGCTTGTCGCCTGCGGAATCTCGGACCGCGACGTGTGCAGAGGCGACTTCTCGGGACTCCACTGACCACGTTCCAAACCGTTTGCATCCATCGACTCAAGGATCTGGGGTTTCTGAGTTTTTGTCACAGGCCAGTGAATCTGCTTGTCCCGAGATATCACTTCCACAGCAAGATGTTGTTGGTATGAATGTATTTGGAGATGAGTTCACAGCGGAGCAGATCCTAGCCCTGGTAGATTCCCTGGAAAATCAGGATGCTGAGTGGATGGCTCGTGCAATGCACGAAGATACAATCTAATAGATTGATGAAGATGGGATTGCAAAAGGTTATAATAGGTTTGGTGCAATAGTTGTATTAGTTGAGTTCAATTTAACACAAAGCTTCAATAATAAGGCATCGTCTTGTCCCGTCTTGTTTTCTCTTTAATTTATTCTCGTACTGATGAGAAACCACAAGAATCAGCGACAGCCGGGGGGGAAAGTCCTCTTAGCAGTCTGGTAAAATTCTCATCGGTCGGCTACCATCCCGTCTGCCAACCTCTCCTCTCCAGCCCTTGTCTGTGTCAAGACTCTGTAGGAGTAATCACCAGCTGCGTCATACCACAGTACTGGGTGTACCCATCCAAGCCGCAGTCATCTCCATCGAGCTTCAATATGGTACTAAATCCGCTCGCGCCCTCTAAATTGCAATAATTGGCCGTATTGGAAAGTGCTGTCGGAGTGCACGTTCCATCCCACTCGCTGGGGTACTCGATCTGCAAGACGGGCTTATTCGCTTCGACATAGACGGACATGAGCTCACACCACGGTGCTTCGCCGTTCTTGCCAGAGCAACTCTCAGTCACGGCAAAGTCGGTGATTCCGTCCTTGAGCAGTCCGCGACTAGTCCCGTCAAATGTTGAAAGGTCGAGCAGTTCCGGGGCATTCTTTTGGCCAATGAGCTTGTCCTTGGAGTGAGCGTAATCCGATATGGCCTTGACATAGTTGTAATAGTCTGTCTCGTTGAGAACGTGGCCGTCACTCTTGCGCTGGACCAAGGTCGGCTCCTGGTACCCGTCAATATTGTCCGGGTCAAATGCATCGCAGCCCCCGGCCACACCGCGGTCAATAATGGCCTTGGAGAAGTTGAGAACAATGTCGCTGGTAATGTCAATGTAGTGCTCGCCCAGCCAGAGGGGAATATCCCCAAGTATGACGCTGTCGGGAAGTCTGGAAGGGTTCTCCTCGTCTGCAGGTTCGACGCCACCAGCGTTGAAGTAGCAAATGACAAAGATTGTTCCATCCTGTACTGCCTGAATTCCCACCTTAATTAGCCCACATCCTCCTGGGCAATGGTATGTCTTGAAATAAGCTTGCTTACTCTCAATCTGGCAATTCCATTCTCATCCGGCGGGTTCTCAGTAGTATCCTTGTCAGTCTCATCGTAAAGATTGACATCCCAGACTTTTGCGTCCTGGGGAACGATTGGTGTTGTGCCCTCTGTATCAACGGCAGTGTCAATTTCAATTTGCCACTTGACGCCTGGCACGAAAAAGCTAGGAGTGGGAACCGGCGGTGCCCTGTGTTGAACGTTTACGGTTGTCCCCTGCACAGCGGTCGAGAGGGAAGCAATTATAAGTGGAAATATGTTGGTTGGGATCATCTTCAAGCTATTGAGGGTGCAAAGTTATGGGAATTAGTACGTCAGCTTGAAGAGTGACTGGATTATGTCCGGGCTTGAGTTTGAATTTATACCTACCCAGTGCATGATCCAAGCGTCTGCCAGTCTGTCATAACTCTTTGCAAGAGATGCTGGGAATTTGGAAAGTGATTCGAGATGAATCATAAGCAAGGTCGCAAGGCTTGAGACATCTCCGCGGGTGGCGTGCAAATGACACGGGCCAGAGTAAGCTCGCATCATCCTACCCATCAAACCGATTAAGAGAGAATAGAGTATTCGAGAAGCAAATGTACGTGGCTGACAATAATTCTATTGTTCATATATCAGCTAATGGTAAAAAATGATCCTGTCATCTTCTCGTGACCAGAAGCCCAGATAACAAGACTTGGCAGTAGCCAATCAAGACGACTATTCATATCCACTAGAATTTAATGCCAATGGACAAAGTCTGGCCCGTGTTAACTCAGCCTCGACCATTATTACCACAGGCCTCAACATTATGCGGCCCGAGGTTGTTACGCACTAATGCCATTCGTCATAGTCTTCGATGCATTGACTTTGGAAACGAAACGCGCATTAGAGCTTAGAGGACCTAGTCGCTACCAAAGACGAAGCAACTTTGTTTCGTTTCCTTTAGGATAAATACCATGTAAGCACTTGTTGTTGGATTTGCAAAGAATTACATGATTGTACTAATGATATGCGGCGTGAAAATATGGGCTGTGTATTCAAGCTTTGTATAGTCACGGATGGCTATAGCCAAGAAAATTGAAGTGAAAACTGGGAAAAGACGAGACAATAGCTCTGCTGCCAGATTCTCCTGGTGGTCCTCTTCAAGTATTTTGAAAAATGTATCGCACATCACGAATTGCCGTTGTGAAAACTTGGTGCTGACCGGACACTAAGACTGCTAATGTGTGCCATGGTTGACGACCTCGGCCGTGCCAGGATCGGAGCTGCGGGGCATGCGGAGGAACAGTTGGATATTATTACCCGCGTCCGTCGTCCAAGTGCAATGTCTGACCCGAGCATTTGGGATGCATCATGGCTAGAGATTTCCGAAAAGTTGCACTGGCTCGAAAAAACAAAATGATAAAGATAACGTGTACGTAGGCCCGTCCCGTACGTTGCCGGCCTTTTGTAGTAGCTGTGGGGTTTCGTACATGAACACTTCTGTCCCCAGAGAATAAATCAATTAGATTCGGGTATCAAAAATCAAGCCATGTCGCAGTCAACTTCTTTGCTACGTAAAAGAGGGGTTCGCATTGCGTTGGCCTTGTCGGGCGGAGTCGGAGCCGTGATATTATCAACTAGAAGCGCCCGACATAACAGGCGCCTCACGGACGATCCAGCCACGAATGCGAAATCGGTCTCGGCATCAGGCGATGGCGTTATCAAAACCGACGTCCTTGTTGTTGGTTCTGGGGGTGCTGCCCTGACGGCTGCTTTGCGGGCAAAGTCACTCGGACTCTCGGCACTGGTTGTCGAAAAGAGTGACAAGATTGGCGGAACATCCTGCTATTCAGGATCTGGCTGCTGGATCCCAAACTCACATATTCACGCGGACCAGAGGGACAGTGTAGAAAAGGCGCGGACGTACATGGAAACCATCACCAAAGATGTTGGACCGGCCTCATCGCCCGAGCGCAAGACTGCATTCTTGGAAAACGGACCCAAGATGGTCAAATGGCTCGAAGATCAGGGCTACCGATGGACTCCCACACCAGCATATCCAGACTACTTTCCGTACAATGAAGGCGCTCAAGTTGGTGGGCGTACAATTGAGGCTAACAGTTTTGATATCAATCTGATTGGCCCGTGGAAGGAAAAGCTCAACATCAATCCGGTACGCCCTCCGCTGCCGCTCTTCACGTACGAGCTGTCGAAAATCGTGCGCGCCAAATGTTCTGTAGAAGGCATGTGGACGGCCGCCAAGATATTCGCCGTCCGCCCTTATTGGAACAGACTCTTTGGTAGCGAGCCCACGACTCTTGGCGTATCCATGATTAGCCAGCTCATCTATCTAAACGTGCGGGCCGGCACACCCATCCTGACACAGTCGCCCATGAAGGAACTAACGGTCAAGGATGGCCGCGTGACGGGAGCAATCATTGAGCGCGAAGGCAAGACCATTGCGGTAGAGGCATCCCACGGTGTCATTCTCGCAGCCGGTGGCTTTGCCAGAAACAAGGAGATGCGCGAAAAGTTCCAGCAGCCAGGCATCACGACCGACTGGACCTCCACATGCCCCACGGATATGGGAGAGCCCATTGCCGCGGCCATGAAAATCGGCGCGGCCACCGCCCTCATGGACTCTGCATGGTGGGGTGCCGCTCTTTGGGACCCCGTCACCAAGAATGGCATCTGGAGTTTATATGATCGCGGCCTGCCGCATTCCATCATTGTCGACAAGGAGGGCAAGCGCTTTGCCAACGAGTCACAAAACTACAATTCCATGGGGACGGCAATATTGAAGCGACATGAAACCATTGATACTATACCTGCATATCTGATTCTGGACTCGACGCACAGGAAGCGGTATCTCTTTGCTGGGAGATATATGCCAGGTGCTGAGATTCCGGACGAGGCCATCAAGTCTGGGTTCATTACAAAGGGAAACACATTGGAGGAACTCGCGACACGGCTGGGGATCAATGCTGCTGGTTTGACAGAGACGGTTGGCCGTTTCAATGGCTTCGTGGAGGCTGGGGTTGATCAAGACTTTAGTCGAGGAAGCAGCGTCTATGACTATTTCTTGGGAGATCCGTCATATTCCCCGAATCGAAATCTCGGCAAGATTGAAAAAGGTCCATTTTATGCATCCAGAATATGGCCAGGCGATCTAGGCACAAAGGGTGGCGTTTTGACGGATGACCGAGCTCGGGCACTGAGGGAAACACGACGCGGTGGTTATGAGACGATTCCGGGTCTGTATGCTGTCGGCAATTCGTCTGCAAGTGTTATGGGCAGAAGCTACGCAGGAGCTGGCGCGACGCTAGGACCTGGGCTGACGTTTGCGTACATTGCAGCCACTGATTGTGCCAAAAAGGAGTAATCGTCTGTCGATTGTCATATATTCGCTGATACATGTAAACAACCTGAGTACCTCCAGGGATTCACTCAAAGACACGTTTGACCTTGTACTTGCATGTATTAACATGAAGATATGGTTGTGCAAAACTTTGTCCATTTCAGTACGGAACAAAAAGCTCCATGATCATAGAACTAGAAGTGAGCTAGAAGCGCTGAACATGGGCTGGATTTAAGCTGTGCCATAGGGCAGTCCCACCACTGCGGAGGCCAGTTATAGTGGGTTAGGCCGGTACCGACAGCGGTCTGCCTCCGATGTAGCAGCCACTATATGGATACCTCTAACCTAGTACCTTGCACTTTTAGCGGCGGATGCATGTTACCACTTCAAGTGTAGATGACCGCATCTCGCAGTGTCGATACACAAGCCTCTAAACATCTCCAATTCCCACCTCTCTTCTCTTCATGTTTCTTTTGCTTCGCTCAAAACTTGCCAACCAGCAAATTGCCAACCATCTCGCGCGCGGTGACAGCGGTCGTGGTCCACATGGTCGGAAAGTCGAGGGTGCTGGTTAGGGAATCGCCAAAACCAAAAAACATCATGGGCGGGATCCAGCCGCGCGCATACTCGAGGGCAAAGCAGTGCTCGGGGATCTTGTACTGCTTGACGGTGCCGCGCTCGAGGTGGTGCACGCTGCCCGCAGGATAGATCTCGGGCGTGTACTCGCCCGCCTTGTACGCCCACTCCTCGCCGGTCAGAATGTGGAAATAGTCGTCGGCCGTGTGTCGTCCCGAGTGGCCGTCGGTGCCAACGGCAGAGCCATAGATGATGAGGTATTCGGTTATGCCTGTAAAATCAGAATTAGTCATGAATTGAGTAGAGGACCGCGGTGACGAGGCGTGGGCAGAGAGGGACACCGACTGGCGTGAATGATGAACATGGATCCCATGGCACCGCCATGATTGTTGAAAAACCACTCCTGCTTCATGTTGACATGCTTGGGATACATCTCGTGCAGCTCAGTCGTAATATAGTCGACAATGGCGCGCGTATCATTGCCATGTGCAGCAATACCGCGTTTGGCCAGGTCGTGGAGATGGTCCGTTTTGAAAATGTAGAAAGAGTCGAGGTTGCGATCCACCAGGTAGATGATGGACGACAAGACGCCAATTAGAATGGCCAAAGAAGTCGAAAGTCGGGCCATAGTTTCGCGATTCAACGAGCTCAAAGGTGTTGACGAGATCAGGAAGGAGGAAACATGAGCATAACGGTGAAATCTTTTGGGAACGTCAAGACAACCAATCCAGGGTAATGCAACTACAGGCAGCACGTCCATCGGCGGTCCGTCCTGCATGTAAGCAAACAAGCGAGTGCCCCACACAGACGGGCGTCCATGCATGCAAGGCAATATTGAGTATTCCAGAAGAAAACGATATAAAAACAATCTCGCAAACTCTTCCAGAATACTATGAATCAGTTGGAAAGAAATTAAATTAAAACTCTTGAAGCTTTGCTATGACAAGCCGTAGATATTGCTTGATGGACCAAAAAAAAAAGCTTATACCTGTCCCTTGTTATACGAAAGCTTCTGCTTGTCGTATTTCAGAACGCACAACAACCCTATCGCAATCCTGTCTCTCAGACGAATCGCTTCCTGAAATGATAGTCGTGAGATTGATGGTGTCTTCGTGCCCGTGGTGGCTGACTTTAGGCGCAGATGCAGGTGCAGTGACGGATGCGCTCGAGTCGCCTTGAGATGTTTTGCGGGACAGTATGTATAGCTTGTAATTCCTCTGAAGCTTCAAAAACAAGGGTCGCATAACCGGCAAACAGGCAGACACAATGCCCAGAGAGGTTTCGATGAATGACATTGTGGCGATTTTCCCGCCCACCCAGGTCGAGTCGATTGTTTTTGTTCCTCGATAGATATAGTAAACACGTATCCAAGATGCGATGCAGACTCTGAGAACAAAGGATTAGTGCATATTCATACACATGGGGGGTAGAGGCAACTGACATGCCGCCCAGTAGCATCATGCCACAAATCACCAATCTTCTCTTGACGGAAACTTGGAGTTTCCAAATACTGGGAATAGGCGTTGCAAGAACGACAATATCAAGACACGCATTGGTGATACTCCTGATGAGCCCATATGCGGGCTGGTTGATACAAGTACCGCGTGCGCCAGGAGTATAACGACTCCACACGTATGTTAAAGGTCGGCAGGCTATCAAATTGACGACGATAATGACCATCATATGACAGACAACAACAACCCCGAGAAAGTCGATCCACATTCGAAATCGTGTTCTATTGGCGGCAAAAAGCCGACGATAAAGCAGCAGGATTGAAAGCTTTGTGATGGATACGGCCGATATCCAGAAGAATGCACACACGAAAGTTATCTGACGTGTTGAACAACATATGTTAGTGTTGACTCTATACAGAGGACCGAGGTAGGGACAACAAACTTTGGCGACGGAATTGAGCATGTCTTTAGTTACGGCCCAGACATGAAGCCCTGCTCCGGCCTGACCGGCTAAAGATTTGAGTATGTACTGGCTGAGGTCATGGAGTTCTGAAAAACATACCCATAATATTGATGCAAGCCATGGCAACGCACATTACCTTGACGTGAATGAGAAATAAGTATCAATGCACAGTTGATAAGAACAAAACGTACCAGAGCTACCAGAATAGTATAGTCATCTGCATGTAGGCGAGCACCATTGCCTCCTTTGGCGGTAAATCTCAAAACAACTATGAGGATGGTGAAGAGGAGTAGTATTACAGTCAAGACGATACCCCCAGTCCTGTGATCCTCCGCCAAGTCAATCCCCGGTGGCGGCGGCCCAACGGCGGCAATGAGAAACGGGTCCGCGTTGGACATTTCGAATACGTGAGGGATTCGCCTCGGAAGGGTTATCCAGTGGAAACAAGTTCCGTTTGACCGCAGTAAAACGAAATGCGTGCACTAAAATCCGGCAGAGCTTCTCAAGGCGGTTTAGAAAATTTTCCAGCACTATTTGGTTTTATAACTACAATGGAACCCAACCTACTCGTAGGCTGGGGCATGGCACTTGCATGCCAAAAGTGCCGTCCCAAAGCCGCCTTGTCTCAAGACCCGCCAGCCTTACCGAAGGGACTACATGCATGCATGCACCCAATGTCAGAGCCTCGCCCAAACTCGACTCGCACATGGTAAAGTTCGTCAGAACTGACTGGTAGACAATTATGCATGTCAGCGACGGGCCGGTAGTTAGGATCGAAATACAAACAAGGTTACATATGATGCCCCATAGTGTTGCCGAATCCAGAGAGGTGCAGGCAATAAAACTATGTCGCCCAATCAGGCATTGCAAATGGTGCAGCACATTGTTTGATCCTGGCGGAGCGGAACAACCAAGTTCAGCCTCGCATCCGTAGATCTTCTTGGGTAATGCCAATGGTATATTGTGTAATTGTGTTGAAGACTTTGTTAACCGCATCAGGAGATGATTGTTCCACACACAGCGCCATTAAACTACCTATCAATCACCTCTTATTGTGGTCAGCATCAACTCTGCACACATGCATTTGTACTACGTGGACACTTGATGAGATTTATTTGTATCACTAATCGAATGAATTTTCGGTATTTCATCTTACCTCGGTAGCGAAATCATGATGTCTGAAGGATTTCTGTACCCGGAAGACTGGATGGCGCTGCATGAAGAGCCTGACACCAACTGCAGCAGACATTACATCACATTTAAGACTATTGGACGGTATGGAAGAAATCCCAGTGGCCATGAGCAGGTGAGGTAGGTGTCTAGGTAGATCTCATGCTAGGTAATCTTCAGATATCAAACGCAGCCTGGGGGCGATGCGGCCTTCTCGGCCGTATATCGGTGCACGATTGACAAGCAGAGCACGAGCAGCATGGACATGTGCAATGTTATCTAATCTCTTGATGATGCGTGGAGCCTTTACAAAGTGCTGCGCCGTGTAAGGCGTCTGCTTCTCGCGAAGCGCCGACCACTCATTCTCGTGGCAGCTGTTCCAAATTGTCTTGCGATACAAATAGACGCAAAGTTTTGCATTCTACGCGTCGCAAGCCTTTACCCAGGCGGTGTCTGCCTTGCGGTAGGCTTGGGCAATGATATCGTCGTCGGGCTTGCCATTCTCCGTTTCAAAGTCGATGAACTTATAAGGCACCCACATGCCTTTAATATCGAGCCAGTCTAGGACGACGGCATCTTGGGACTTGTCCAGTCGCGCCCGGACATATGCCGTCTATCCAGCTTTGCGGTGCTTAGGGGGATTATACTTCTTGGCAACACAAAGGTTGACGAGAAGCTCGGCTCTGACGTCTGTGTCGAACAAGGATTGGTCACGGTTGGGGTCCGGCAAGCCCTGACTTAGTAGAGCCACTGCTTTGACCACTGAACGCCAACATGGCAGTGTGTCGGATGGGGCTAAAATGCTGCATGGGGCCAATCCCAAATACCAAGCGCCTTCCAGATACGGCATCCCCACCAGTGCCGGATCAGATACGCCGGTAGGATTCATTTAGCGTTTGTAGCATCAGTATAGTGAAAAGTTGTTCAATTAATGCGCGTGATTGATTTTGATATTTCGCCAGAACCTATAGCTTGAATGAATTCCTTTTCCTTTTTCTTTTATGTTTCTTTTGCGTTGCTGTCTTTCAATTCTGCCAATACAATCTGAACATAAGTCTATCTCAGCTGGCGGTGTCAGTACTTTTGCAAAAGGCGAAAAAGAATCTTGGAGACGCGGCTCTGTCGCCGAACTCGGCAAAGATCATCGCATGCGGCTCTCCTATGCTCCAGGTATGCAGTCAAGAGCATGTTTTTCTCACACTCTCATACATCAGCGTCATCCAGGCCCCAGGACGTTTCTACTATGTGTTCGCTTCAGGCTACGACCATAATCTGACCAATATCCTCTCATGCTAATTTACCCCGGCACTGTTGGATATGTCATGGTTATCCCAGTGTAGAACATATAAGTTCGATGACAATTGCTTACCTGATGTACCGGCCGACCTAGATATTCAGCACCCTATTCATCAATGCGGTGGTAGCTCAAGGCATGTCCTTCACATGGTTGAGGCTAGAAGAACACTTTCAGAGGATGATTAATGTGGCGAAACTTGCATTATTATGGGCTTTCAACTATGCAACTCTTCTGACTTGATGATTGCTACCACTCATCCTACTGCCCGACGGCCCCGAGCCCAGCCCTCACCGCCTGTATCCGACCAGTCACTAGCAAAACTGATCGTTCCCGCAATTGTTTCAGACCGTCGCCATGACCGAAGAGCTCTTTGTTGGATCATCCGTGATTCGATGCTAATTTCAAATGGGAAGCGTGTCGGTGAATCTACAACAGTCAAAATCAGCTACGCCAGACGAACGTGCCTGGCGGGCATAGGTGGATTGCAAAAGCCTGAACCACGGGACCGTAGTTTGATGCCCCGGGTTTGTGCCTGGGATGATCTCACCTGAGCTGATGTGTGAAGGGGGAACTGAAGACGAGATGATCGAGGAAGCATTGAAAGTTGTCTGAGTTGATCTCTAGTCTACAAAAGAGAGGTGCTGAAGAGCGACTATATACCTACGCAGGTGATCTGCGGTGGGTAATGACTACGTCAGTACGACAGATTCCCATCTCTGTGCCCCCCCCCCCCCCCCCTTCTCCAGCACCCCCCTACTCCATTTCTTCAATTTCAATGTTCTCATCTTCTTCTGCTCTGGTGGGAGCAGCGGCAGCGGCAGCGGTGGCGGCGCCGCCCGCCATGCCCGGCGAGGGCTGGCCCAGGATGATCACACCGGAAAACCCTTCATGGATAGTGCCAATGTGATCTATATAGTTAATTAGTTGAATGCATATCTTAGTAATGTATGTATCAATAGTATGTGTAGGCAAACTCAAAGGTAGGGTTGGACTTACAGTTGTTCTGGGCCCCACCACGGCCCCGCCGGTTGTTGCGGCGTCGGAGGCGACAGAACCGGATAGTGTGGCCTGGTCGCTTGCAGTAGTAGCATGTCCGGTCTCTACCAAACCGGTCTCTTCCTGCACCACCGCCGGTAGGGGCATCAGTAGCGCCGGTGATCGTCTAAACCACATATTAGAAGACAAGAAAACAAAAAAGAAGAAGAGAAGACTTGAACTTACCTTGTATTTATGGCCAATCCGAATGAATGAAGTCAGGAAGAGAAAGAAGAAGATGATGATGATGATGCATCTGCATTGCCACTGTGAGGGAGGGAGAAGAAGATGATGATTATGATTTTAATGTTGTTGTTCATGATGACGACTGTGATGATAATGAATGAAAAGGAAGAGAAAAAGATCTTTGGGAACTGGACAACTTTTTGTAGTCAAGTTCCTTGCGCACTCGCTTTTGATCCCGAGGCAGTCGCACTTATCACTCCTTCCATTGATACTACGGAATTTCCCAATCAAGACAGAGTAAATACAAGAGATACACCACGATGAGATCTGCTGGGAAAGTGCCTGGCATCAGTTGACCATTCTCTGCATGAAGTATTCGGCTCTTTTTCTGCCGCTCTCCAGCTTCACCGCCCATCGACTTCCTCAAACAACAAGGCAGCAGCGCATTCTCAGTCTTTTTTCCAGTAACTGTTAAACAATGAGAGAAAGAAGTCCTTGAGATGACTCATGTGATGCGGTAAGTGCTTTCCTCGCGAGTCTACCTTTATATTGCCTTGCCTAAAGCTCCTAGCAGCTTCGACTCGGAGATGCAGTCCGGGCCCAGATGTACGAGTGTGCCTGCCATGACATATACAATGTGGCTGACTGTGCAGATCTGAATTATCTCGAGGTAGTGGGTCACATGGACAAATTCAAAGTACTGTAGCATCGCCGCCACCAAGGTCGATCATCGCCACCAGATGCTCAACTTCATTCTAAGTTGTACATTGCATGGTCACCTTTTCTTCATTTACGGGATACTCTTGGCCGCAAAAGCCATGTTACGTGACATGTCAAATAGATTCCAGCTGTTCAAATTCCCTCGACCATGCGAGCCCATGTTCATCTAGCAAAAGCTGGTGTTGCAGCATCGTTGGCAGCCATTGGTTCTATACCAAGTGGCGGGGACACTGACGGTGCGCTGAGTTTCAATTATGGAAAGTGCGCACTGGAGCTCTCGTGCTTGGTGTGGCCTCTGTGATTTCACATTACGATATCTTGTCGACCCTGAGCCAAGTTGCAGAGTGAGGAGCGAAGGAAGGCGCTAGTAAAGATAACTGGACTGACGTTATGCAGCAATGAAGGCACATGCCAGCGGGTTCTCTATTCAATATCCGGGCAGGTGGTTTGTGATGGGTACTTTCCTCGTCAGTGCGACAAAAAGGTGATTGTATGGGTATGGTGTTCAGTTGCGAAACTCTAGCGGCCGCAACCAACGGGCTCATTTCACTCCAACAGACCGTGAATTACCCTTGATTGCAAGTACTCCGACAATCAAATGCGTGCCTGGGTCCGGACTTGAGGTCCGTATGGTCGGTCTGAAGAGCGGGTCCTGATGCGACCGTCGCGTGAAGGAACACGACCATGCAACTAAACCAATTGCGCGTGGACCGGGCAAGTCCTGCGTGCCCGAAAGCTTGCCTACCCCCTAAGTTATTGGGGAATAGATTACGGTAGCTAGAGTTTCGCTTTAACAATCTCCATAGCAATGAATTGCTTTACTTTACTGTTTGGATTTTCCCTTGATTTCCCTTGTCTTTTCTGCGTGAACCATATTCGTTGATTCAGCCGCAACTAGGGTGATATACCTTGCCATGTCGAAATATCTTCAATTCATCAAGTTCATGGGCGTTTGACACGCTGTTGGTGTATAATCGAGCAGGAGCATGTTTGAACCCAAGGAAATCAATAGTGTAATGAGTTTTGACATGAATTTCGATAGTAACGGACCATCAAGATTTGACTTCTCGGGATTGTCTTCTGTGAATTGTATGATCCACGTTAAAAGAATCGGCACGCAAATAAGACTCTACCTTCATTTACGTAGTGCTACCTAATAAGGTGGCCCCCGATGAGCCACCCACCTTGCGCCTCGCAGACGGGGTCTCGGCCTGGAGCATCACCAGGCAGGTGCGGCTGAGGATTCTGTTGGGATGTCGGGGTTGATTAGCACAAGATCCATGATACTGTTGTCGAGGATGAGAAATACGCGGCCTAGAGAAGAGAGCAGCCTTGACGCATTCGAGCAGTACGACCTGAATCAAGCATAAAAGCTCCATAACAAATGAGCCATCAGTGGTCACTGTGCCCCACAACTGTCGCGAGACTAGAAGGCCTAACCTTAGGCGAATGTTTATGACATACCAGCAGAGTCTGCCAGCGGCCACAATGGGGCAATGGAGCAAATTTGGAGCCCAATACGAACATGGCGATGGGCAATTCTGGCTAACATGCTCACATCATGAGGAGATTGGTGAATATGAAATCGAGAAAACGTCACATTGCTTAATGGGGCGTTTGAATGGGGTTCAGAACGTCGCCAATTTGGGACCGATACGTTGAGCAATTGTCGAATCATCGAGGACTTGTTTATATGTCCATGCTTGGCATTGCAAGTTGGAGCCGCTGACCAAGACGAATTTGGTCATTTCTCGCCGACAGCACTAGACCGCCGAAACACTACCGTACACTGCCCTGATCTGCACCCCGCTCGCTTTACTCACTTGCGCTGATGCGGAATACTTTGCCCACTTGGACATGGTTGGTAAACTACGCCATGGTGCCTTGCTCATTAGGGTAGTTTAGCCCGCGGCATATTCTGCCAACCAAGGCATAGTGCTTCATTTATAGTCCATCTACCCCGCGAATCCCCAAATCTGGTGTGGATGGGTGATCCCGTGGGGCTGGTGGTATCGAGTCCGGGGACAAACCATTGCCAACCGAAAATAGGACATAAAAGATTGGTTCTTTGCCATACCCACACGGAGTAATGAACATTTCAAGTGGCAAGGATGCTTGGAGTATGATGAAAAAGTCATGTATATTAAGGCAGACTTGGAATGCCGCTCCTCTGAAACAGGACTGCTGTACTTTATCTCCCCTCTTGACACATTATAATCTCTTGAACATACACGTTGTATTTCCAGCTGTTCAACATCATGACTGTCGACATCCTAACCCCGACACATCCACACACTATTGACGGTGTGCACCTCCACGTCAATGATGGCCTGCTGGCGTCCAACGAGGTGGACAAGCTGCAGCCATCCTATCCTTCCGAGCCCATGGAAGTCTTGAGGGAAAGATATAACAAGAATGGCTACCTCCTTCTCAAAGGATTGCTACCGCGCGAAGATGTTTTATCAGCACGAGCCTCCTACTTTGATTCGCTCTCGGCGAGCGGCGTAATCGAGCCGGGTTCCGCGGCCGTTGATGGCATCTTCAACTCGTCGGCATCCGCTACCGATTACCCCGGCATCGGCGCGGGCAGCGTCAAGGGCAACGCTCGCCCCGGCGAGACGGACAAGTCGGAAGTCTTTGTAGACTTGGCCTTGAAAGCCCACACGGACGACTGGTATTGCGGTTCCGAGGATGGCAAGACGCGAGGGTTTTGCAACCATCCCGCCCTGCGCGACTTTATCTCCCGGTTTAGCGGTTGGGGAGACGATACACTGGCGGTCAAGAGAACGTTGCTGCGGAATAATACTCCGGGGAACAAGGCCATTGGTGTTCACTATGATCAGTCGTTTATGCGATACGGAGAGCCTACTTCGGTGACTGCTTGGGTACCCATAGGAGATGTATCTCTCGACGGAGGCGGCTTGATCTATTTGGATGGCGGTACGTTTTCTCTCTCTCTTTTTCTCTCTCTCTTCTCTCT